>NW_028261381.1:77104340-77371840 GCF_051295495.1 Thamnophis sirtalis
ATTAAATGAAATTAGGAAGGACCAGGGAATAAAAGTTTTTAGACTCAAAAATGAAGACTATAAGATCTAAGCCTATGCCGATCAGTAAGTGTTTGTTCTAGAAGATCCATTAAAATCCAGTCTGAAATTAATTCAAAAATTAGAAGAATATGGCAAAGTGGCAGGATTAAAAATCAATAAAAGCAAAACAAAAATAATAACCAAGAATATGACAAAAAAAAAGCAAGAAGAGGAACTGGAATTAGCAACCAAAATGTGAATAACTAAGAAAGTGAAATACTTGGGGATCTGGGTGTCGGCAAAATGTTCTACAATTAAAGATGATAAGTATAATAAACTAGTGATACAAATAAAGATTTAGAAAGCTGGAAAAACATTCAGCTATCATTAATGGGATGCATAGCCACAATTAAAATGAATATTTTACCAAGAATTTTATTTTTGTTGCAAGGCGCACCTATCAATCAGGGTAAAACTTTCTTTCAAGAATTAAACAAAATAACTGCTAGGTTCATCTGGCAAGGATGAAAAGCGAGGATCAAACTAAAGTCAATTCAAGACAGCAAGGAGAGGGGAGGTTTAGCATTACCAAATTGGGAATTATATACGTTAGCAGTAACAATGACATGGGTGAAGGATTGGATAGAGCTAAAGAATAAAAGAATTCTGACCTTAGAAGGCCATGATTTGCAAACAGATTGGCACACATTCCTATGGGATGATAAAAATAAAGCACACAAATACTTTCAAAAACATCTAATTAGAAAAGTGTTATTGCAAAACTGGCTCAATTTAAAAAAAAACATTATGTGAAAATCCTGAACTGGCTATCTCTGACAGAAAGGACAACCCATCCAAATTTTATAGATATGAACAAAATGCTAAATACAAAGACTTAATTAATGGACAGGGAAATTTAAAAACAATTGAAGAATTGAAGAAAACATGAAAGTTGACTGGCTAACCTACTTGCAAATCAAAACTAAACATAATAATGATACTAAATTATATGACATTGAAAGGGAACGACACAAATTGGATAAAATAATTCAAAGCTCAGATAGAAAGATGATAGGGAGAATATATAAATTTCTCCTGAAGTATAAACTGGAAGGAGAAATCGTGAAAGAACAAATGATAAAATGGGCACAGAACTTTGGCTATAATATTGAATTAGACAAATGGGAAAAATTTTGGGGAACAAACTTAAAAATGACATTATCAGTTGCATACAAGGAAAACCAGTACAAAATGTTTTATGGATGGCACCTGGAACCAACAAGGTTAGCTAAAATCTCAGCAAATACCTCCCCAAAATGTTGGAAATGTGAATCAATACACGGAACATATTAACACTTATGGTGGACTTGTGAGAAGGCTAAAAGTTTTTGGAAAAGGATCAAAAATTGGTTAGAGGCAATAACAGGAGTCAAAATAGATTGGAAACCCAAAGTTTTTTTACTAGGAATAATGACTGCAAAATATAAAAAAGAAACCCAGTATTTAATTTTACATATAATTACAGCGGCGAGGATTGCCTTCACTCAAAAATGAAAAAACAAATTAATCCCAAGCGAGGATGAAATAATAAGAAAGGCGATGGACTGTGCCAAAATGGATAAATTAACAAAAGAAATCCAGGGGAAAAAGAAACAGAATACTACCAGATATGGGATAAATGGTATAGGTGGATGGAGGAAAGAAACAAGGATCAAGGAAGGAAGCCAATAAAGCCCAAAAATAGTAGTTAAGGAGAATTAACACATACATATGCATCCAAGAGGTTTAAATTTACTAGAGGTAATCAGCCAATATAGCAGACAGATGAGTAAAATAAGAGGGTTAAGAATGGTGAAATGCAAATGAAATATACTAGAAGGGGAAATAATATAAGGAGAATGGGATTGATTGGCAATTGTTATTAGAAAGAACAGGAAGTTCCTGTTCGTATCGTATTGTGTAAATGTGGTATACGTCTAAGTGTTGTGGGTGTGTATTTTGCATGTTTGTAAATAAATAAATAAAATTAAAAAGCAACAACAATTTTTTCTTTCTTTTTACTCCCATAATCCTCTAATTTTGTCTTCTCTCAGTATTTCAAAGACCCAAATAAGCAAGAGAGGAGATGGTGGACATTGGTGGTTGGTTCTTGACAAAGTCAAATCTTATCCCTCTTCTGGTATCAGTGCTATGTTGTCTCTTTCCAGCTCTCAGGTGTCTTTCCCCCTTGAAGGACAGAGTTCATCGTGTTTTGTAAAGGTTGTAAAAGTTCATTTCAAAGCATTTATAATAAAAACCCCTGATAATCCATCTAGTCTAGGCACCTTTCCTAGTTTAATCTTTTTTCGTAGCTTCAGAAACTTCCCTTATTGTTATAGATCCATTCATAATCTGACTCTGTACCCTCTGTAATCCACTTTAGATATTCATCTATTTTCTTTAGATATTCATCTTTTTAAAAAACAAGAAGATTTTGGAGATTTAGAAGGATGAGTGAAACCTTTATTCAGATTATCATAAGAAAAATCTCCTTCAATGTAGCTCATTCTTGAATAGATGTGGGATATTGCCTCTTATTGGAATTTGAGCCCCCAGCTTCAAGTTGATGGTAGATGAAGAGCAAGAGCAATCACCCCCCCCCCAACATCAACAAAATCTGCAAACTTTTTTTGCTGTTGTTTAAAAATGGATTTGGAGCTGTATAGAACAGAAAGATGGGATGCAGTGGCTCAGTTGCTAAGATGCTGAGCTTGTCGATCAGAAAGGTCGGCAGTTCGAATCCCTAGTGCCACATAACAGAGTGAGCTCCTGTTACTTGTCCCAGCTTCTGCCAACCTAGCAGTTTGAAAGCATGTAAAAAATGCAAGTAGAAAAATATGGACCACCATTGATGGGAAGGTAACAGCGTTCCGCGCACCTTCGGCATTTAGTCATGCCGGCCAAATGACCATGGAGACCTGTTCAGACAGCGCTGGCTCTTCAGCTTTGAAACGGAGATGAGCACTGCCCCCTAGAGTTAGAAATGACTAGCATACATGTGCGAGACAAACTTTTACCTTTAGGACAGAAAGAAGGAAAAACGTGGAAAGCTTATCAACAAACATTTTTTGCAATAGAAGAGAAATTCTTCCTTCCTCCCAATGACTGTCTGGATTTTGGTTTCTTCCATCAATAACCAGCACAATGAGAACACAATACATAAAGAAGCTGTGATGTAAATGGCAATAATTCTGTATGAACAGATATTGTCAGTTGCAGCACAACATCAAATGCTTGTTTGTCAGCCTTTTTCACAAGCATAGTTCCTCTAACAACTGTTTAAATCTGCAGTTTTAATCTTTGCATGGTGGTCTTATCTATGAAATTGACTATGGTGACCAACTCTACAAGAGCTGGGAGTTACATTTCAGAACTTGAGGCAGAATTAAGAGTAATAAGTATAATAAAACACACTTGCCTGTTCTTGGCTCCCTGAGCTTTTCTTAATTGTCTGATTCCCCACTCACCCTCCGCCAAGTTTCTGAGAAAAGAACCTGTAAAGTCTCATAAAGATGAGACTTTGGAATGTTTGAGAAATTTGCTTTGTGCCTGATTGTTAAGCAAATCACCATAGTTGCTAAGCAAATCAGCTGTTGTTAAGAAAACACTGTGGTTTTTAAGCAAAGGGGCCTTTAAGTCAGCAACAATGTAAACCATGGTCAGGGGACAGGAGGATGGGCCAAACAATCGTAAATGCAGGCTAATTTCCAAGGATCCAAAATGCAGTGATGTAACAGTAGTGGGGAGGGTATAGCAACCAGACCTTTGGAAGAGGGTCATAAGCTGTGCTGGGATTCAACTGGTGTAACAACTGGTTTGCTTCGTGTGTGCTTTGCACACACAAACGCATGCACATTGCATTTGAAATCAGCACTAAATCTTTTCCTGCAGCTCCGGTGAGTAAAACAGCTGAGGTGCAGCAATCCCCTCTGCCGCGCCGATCAGTTGGGTTTGAAACTAAAGAAATATAGGATGGAATAGAGCAGGGATAAGTTGGTGGGGCCAACTGATAGCCGGAATTACTGGTTCACCCCACCGGTCCAAGCTGGCTGAATCCCACTCCTGGTCATAAGTGCATTTTGGAGATTTGTTGTAACTTCAAATGGCAAGATAAGGACTACCTACATGTAAATGAACATCAGAGGAAAGGATTGAGGTTTTGAGGCAAGTAACTGAAGGAGGCCTGGCCTGCTTTACCTCATCTGTCTCTGCTCTATAAGCTTCATTTCTTGGTGGAGGTATAGAAAGATTATAATTAATCATGACCTTTTTTTGTAAGTAAAACATCTTACAGGGCTCCCAGTTGTGTCAAGTTTGCGCATGTGCCTTTTAGATAGTTGCAAGCAATGATTAATTTATGAAGAACAAACTGAGGAGCAGCATTCCATCACCTGTCAGTCTATATTATGGCATTGTAACTACAGTTTGACTACAGTGCTAGCATTACTTCCTTCGTAACAAGATAGTAATGTGAATAGTCTTGTTACATAGTGGAAAGTTACTGGAACAATTGCAAGACCAGACACCACCCAAAAAGTTCAACTTTGGCTCTGAATAAAGCACAACTTTGGAAATCTCCTCTCATGAACTCCCCCTTGTTCATTTCTGTCCTCCTGGGAGGAGAGCAGATCCTAAAAGCTGACCTTGCCTCATGAGGTAAGCCAGAGTGGAGAGGAAAGGACATTCTTCACTGTGACACATTGATCAGAATACATGCCAAATTATATGCCAGGATGTTGCAATGAAGTGTTTGAGAAACAACACTCTTGTGCCTAAAAAATGATACTATAGACTCCAAAAGTCTGAGTCTTTTCAATCCATCCAAACTGATCTCTTCCATCCCACAAATAGCATGTTGTTCATGTCCTTTCAGCATAGTTCTCTTGGGATATGCTTGGTTTGTTTTCCAGTAGGTAATATCCTCATGACTCACTTTAGCCTTTCAGGAGCTGTGGGATTTGAGAGGAGGTGGAGAAGAGGACTATATACACAATAGACCATTCTATGTTCTACCAAGCCACAGGCATGAGTCTTTGGAATTAAATGGCCTAATGGTTCAGTGGAATGTTCACGAGGGCTTTCCAGGACCAAAGGCTTGCAACATACAAAGAGAAGATCAAATACTTCATTATGAAAAAAAGGCCACTACAGATTATAAGGAAATAGTTTACAAGAATGGGCATATTTGTATGAATGGAATCTCCTAATTCCAAGACAGCATGACTCGGATTGCCATTTGGAGGAAGCAATAATAGAAGGTTTTTGCTTTCATGGTCAGAAAGTAAGTTTTTTCAAAAAAATATCTGATTGGCTATTGTGAGAAAAAGATACTGAATGAGCTGATCCAGAAGGGCTTATTTTACAGGTAGCCTTCATGCAGCTCTGGTTTTGCTTATTAGCATGAATGACAACCCTTCCTTTGCATACAAAGAAAGAACAAATAGACATTGAGAGATACCACTGGGTCAAAACTACACGTTTTCCCTGACAATCACTGAAAATGATGCCACCACTACCACCACAATATTGCAATTTTTTAAAACTGGTTTTAGATGAATTAATGTATGTAGAAAATTATTCTAATTAGCAGAATGGATTGTAAATAGAACAGTGAATAACACTAATATATTTGTCCTAACTCATTTTAATTATCTATCTTTCTAGCTGCTTTTTTAAAATAAAGTCCAGCTAGGAAAAGATTGGCTCTATCTAATTTTTCATACAATATATGGTTTTGGCTTGCAATCTTGTTTTAGCTTTTCTATAATTGTGGAAGTTACAGTTTAGCATGTTGGGCAAATCCAGTCAACTGTGGTTTGTTCCAAAATCATGTACAATATGCTACCTCAGCCCCAATCCGAGGCCAAATTTTGTGAATTGCTTAATTAAAATAAACTGCAAATACGTTTCATTTAGAATCTGGAGATAGGAAATAAATTTGCCATCTTCTCACCCTGTACTAATCCATATCACTGCACTACAGTCTATTATTTATATCTGTTGACACAAACTATATGTAAGGTGATTTCTGGTGGTGGTTGAAACAAGACGCTTCAACTGAAGTTCCGCTGAGGATGTTACCTAGCCTGGTAACAAAATGTTCAGAAGCCAGATAGCAAGCTCGGAGAATAAACCACCACTACCAAGTGCCACGCAACTGACAAATGTTTTCCATCATCTGTAATTCAAGGCCACTATTACTAATTGAACCCTTGCTTAACCTTTGACACTAAAGACCACTCCCCTAAATCGGAAGCAAGTCCTGCACTTTTTGGGTCGAAACCTGTTTCCTTTTTCCTCAAGCAGCTATATCTGGGCCTAATCTGGGGCCATCGTATCAAAAGACCTCCGACACATCAGCCACGAGGAAGCATTCTTGCAATTTGAGTTGCACCAGCTCATCAGTTGCACAAAGGATGTTATGGCCTTTGTTTGTTTATAAAATGAGGGATTTAGTGTCTAGATTTCTTAGATCTAAATTCCACAAATGAAAAACATTCATTATGAAGAATAATTGTATTCTTTAAAGAGCACAGAAGCAAGACTTCATGATATGTTCAACTTTCTTGGAAAGCAGCTGGGTAATGTCTTACAACTAGTCAGCTGAACAGCTTCAGTTCCACAGATGGTCTACTTGGCTTCGCGCAGACATTGGTTGGAGCTAGTTCAGGACTATAGCAAAATACAAGTAATTGTGTAGCACACAAGACATTCAATACAACAGTTTTATGGGCTGAAAATTTGAAAAATAACTAAAACTTAAGAGGAGGATTCATTTGGGGGATATTTGTTTCCTTGGATGGCAGGAAAGAAACCTTAAAACAAGAAAGAGATGAGGTAGATGCAGAATCAAGAATCTCACTCATGCAAATGATGCCTGGGATCTACTACCTAGCTTTAATGTTCTGCAGAACAGACATTGACTTTCTCACAAGGTCTAATCTAAAAATATTCCCAGACACTGCAAATCCCAAACTTGGCAAGTTCACTTTATTCACATCTAAAATGTATGGGTTAGTTGGAAAAGTTTTGCAGTTTGCAGGATTCCATTAAGTATGGGATTTTGTCAGTGTGTGAGAACTATTGCCTTGTGGTTGATATGTTTGAACTTCAAGACTCGAGAAATGAAAATGTGTTACCTTTGGGGGGTGGAATGCTGCTTTATATATCAAGAGCTAGCTAAAAGAACTCAATGAACTCCAGGAAGCTGTATCAACAAGCTCTAGTAGACATTATTTTATCTTAGAACATTAAACACCATCTATTGTGAGATGCCCAGAGTCAGCCTAGAGTTGAGTGGTGCCATTTATTAATTAAACTGAAGGTATTATGAAGAAATACTCCAATCTCCAGTTTTGCCTGGATTTCCCAACAAATTATTTTTAATGCTCCTGAGTTTTAATATTATGAAGAAGAGAAAGAAAGCCATTGATGTTAAGTTTAAAATATGGAGGGATACATGAAATTAGCATCATTTTTATTTCCATGAATAGTCTACGTAAGCTTTCTTGGAGAATAAAAAAGATTGGGTGGGAACAGTCCGTGGTTTAGTTTTGAAGCATACCCATCGATGAGAAAAGAGACAATAATAAGCAGGAATGTGGCATTTCTAATCCTTCCTTCTTCCCTTCCTTTCCCTTTCCTTCTCTAATCTTACAGGTTCTCTGATGTGGTAAACAGAACTGTATTACTCTACATTATTCCAGATCTGGACATAGCTCAGATTTATACAAAGGCATTACAAAACTGGCAGTTTCATTTAGTAGGTTTATTGTAATGACCATTAGCATAGGACAGTGATTGTGAATGTTATTCTGCTCTGGTACCAAAAGAGAGCATGTGCGATAGTGCCTGCATGTGTCCACACACCCATAATGCAATGCCCTTCCTACACTCATGCACAGACAAACCACCGTGCTCCCCGTCCCACATGCGCATAGGCCTCACTGAAGCCTCCAAATTTCCAGTTTGCCCTCTGGGCCATTTTTCACCCTCCCCAGGCTTCAGGAAAACTTCCTGCAAAAAACAGCCCAACAGGCGTACCAGAAGTTTGGAAACGAACTTCTGAAATTCCGATAGGCCCATTGGGCCCATTTTTCACCATCCACAGGCTCTGTAGGCTTTCTTGAAGCATGGGGAGGGCGAAAATGGCTTCCCCTGCCCTCCAGAAGGCCGAAAATCAGCTGGCCAGCACATGCATGCAGGCTGCAGATGACATAGAGCAACTCCTCGTGTGCCATCAGATATGGCTCCACAGGTTCACCATCACGGGCATAGAATATATCTTTTTAATGCCTGATGAATGTAGAGCTAATATGTTCTGTAAGTAACTTGGATGTAAAGCCTTTGTTACATTTCAGTCCCATCAGCTCAGATTCAAATCAACTCTATTTTCTTACTCCTGTAGATGTAGATGTCCATCTACAATCTAGCTCCTTATTCACCATTTTGGAGAGATTCTTTTTGAGCCCTTTATAACATATTCCATTTATGTTTTCCCTTCCCTGAATAATTTGGTGTCATCCCAGCTATGTTTTTTTCCCTTGGAAATTTGTATCTTCCAAATATATTTGAGATCGTCATCACTAGATTTATTGAGTAAGGGACCAAACAGAACAGCTCAAAGTCTTCCCATCAGGAAAAGTCTGTCATATCTTGCATTTTGAAGGATCAATAAATGAAAGGAAAAGACAGAGAATTTCATTATTTTATCTTATTTAGAATATATTTTAACAATATATTAAGACACAAAAAGAGAATACATAAAATGAATTAAGCCATTAAAGAACAACGATTATATTTTAACAAAAGCCAAGAGTTGATCAAAGAGCTACTGTAATCTTCAGTATATTTCATACCATGTAAAATCTTCAGCTTTTACATAGTATCCAGGCAGCTTATAGACCATGCTATTCCTGCTTATTCTCTGCTTAAAATAAACATACGGATCAATATTTAATTGTTAAAGTTGTATTTTATCCAACTCCTAATGGTGCAAATAAATCAAATGCAAGAAGCAATGGAAAATTAAGTGATGCTTATCAATGGTAGGAAAAATCATAACATTTTATAAATTTAGCAAGGTAACCACACAATAAAACCTTAATATTGCACTTTGAGTCCAGCTCTCACCTGACAAAATCCCCCAGGCTGGTTTCATAAATTACACTTAGAATAAAGTTCTAAGAAACAAAAATCAATGAAGGAATATAATAAAACTCAAAATGTAATAGTTATGAGTAAAATAAGAGGATTCATGGTATTGGACCTGGGTACTTGAGAGACCGCCTGCTGCCAATTACCTCCACTAGACCAATCAGATCCCACAGACTAGGCCTCCTCCAAATTCCATCCGCCGGCCAATGTCGACTGGCGACTACCCGGAGGAGAGCCTTCTCTGTGGCTGCTCCGACCCTCTGGAACGAACTCCTCGTGGAGATTCGTACCCTCACCACCCTCCAAGCCTTCCACATAGCCCTTAAAACCTGGCTGTTCCGACAGGCCTGGGGCTAAAGCTTCGTCGCCCCCCTTTCGAATGGTAGGATTGTTGCGTTTTTTAACTATGTACTGTTCTGTGTTGTTGTTAAACTGTCTGTATCCCCCTTTCCCTTCTTTGAGTTGTGAGCCGCCCTGAGTCCCCTTGGGGAAAGGGCGGCATACAAATGAAATAAAACTCGAAACTCGATTAAAATTAAGAATGGTGAAATCCAAATGAAATACAATAGAAGGGGAAATAATATAAGGTGAGCGGTATCGATTGATAATTGCTATTAGAAAGAACAGGAAGCTCCTGTTCGTATTGTATTGTGTAAATGTGGTGTACGTCTAAGTTTTGTCTGTGTGTATTTAAAAAAAATAGAATAAAGTTCTGTTGCTGACAGCCCAGGATATATTAGATGTTCTTTAAAAGTCTAGATGGGCTATCAAAGGAATAGCATGCAGTAGAAGTGCTGATATTAAAGCCAAGGACCTTGACCAAATGAAGTCATATTTCCATCAGAAATTCATAAACTATTGCACATATCAACTGCTATGTAAAATAAGTTGTATTTACTCAATTCACATCAGCTTATGCAGAGATGTCTGCTAGTGGCATCGTGTGTGTGTGTGTGTGTTTCCAAATACTCAAGATAGTGGCTGCTCCGATATGTCACAACACACATTAAAAAAATAGGGCTTCATTTGAGACCATAGTTGCATAGTCACAACCCCCAGTATAACTTCTTTTTAAATTCCTTCTTCTCCCTTGGATCCCACATTCATCATCTAGCATTCTCTTAGGATTTCTTCTACAGCTATGAGATCTAAAAACATTTGGTTGAAGTAGTTAGTGTCTTTGTGCTGCATCCAAAAAGTTCAGCTTAAAGTCCAAACTCCACATTGCATATTGGAGTAAAATCATGGATGTGTGAAAAACATTCAGTACAGTAGTCATTGATTTATGACCAAAATTGAGCCAAAGATTTTTGTTGTTAAGTGAGACATTTATTGTGAGTTTTACCCCAATTTAAGACCTTTCATGCCGTGATTGTTAAGTAAATCATTGCAGTTGATAAGTTAGTAACCCAGATGTTAAATGAATCTGGCTTCCTCATTGACTTTGCTTGTCAGAAGATTGCAAAAGGAGTTCACATGACCTTGGGACATTGCATCCATCATAAGTATGAATCAGTTGCCAAGCATCTGAATTTGGATCCCATGACCATGGGGATGCTGAAAGGTCATAACTGTGAAAAATGGTCATAAATTCCATTCATTGTAACTTAAACGAACTGATTTAAGTGAGGCCTACCGTATATTATTGTTCTGTATCTATTTCCTAGAAATGGAAATAATTTATGTGGCATTCTCTGAGGTGTACAGCATTCCTGAACAGACTCATTTAGGATAATGCTGCAGATACAGATTTATTTCCTGCCTCAAGGCAAAATCATAATCATCGTTTCCATCTTACAAATGGGGCATTTGTGTTTATGTGTGTGGGTTTGTGTCTGCACACAGCCATGAGGGAAGGGAGACTTTGGCAGGTTGCCAGTCGACAGAAGGCAGAATCTTCTTACAGATGGCCGAGGCTCTACGGGACTAGTTCTTTCCTTGTGCAATTATCCTAGAACTCTTCTATGAAAAATGAGCCTCCATGACTGTTTCAGAAGAGAGGTTAAGTGAAATCAAGGGTCGGAAAGAATCAAGAATTAGCTTAACTCCATGTCCTTAACTGACCTCAAGCAATGGGATACGAGTTAAGGACAGAAATGCAATGGCAAGGAGAGCCTTTGGGGGGCTTGTGGTTTCAAGATAGGCTCATAATGTCACTGTAATGTAGTTTGAAGAAATTTAATTTCCTCTTTATTATTGCCAGTGCATTTTTATGCAGTAGTAAAATCTTGACGCCCCCGCCCCCATCCCCCTCCTTGTTTTTTTTACTTTGCTTGAAGACATATGGGCTTTCTGGATCACAGCAGATTACATTTAAAGGCATCACTGTGTTCTCTCTTTAATAGTCTGAAAAATATGCTGTTATTGACCTGATGGTCTATGACACCAGGCCATGTGGCTGGTGGGCCCAGAAGAGGGTATGTTAATTTGCAAATATATTAATTTAAAGAACGGGATCATTTCCTTTTAAAATATATATATTTAAGGAATAGGAAGTGGCCATCTTTGGAAAAGAATCTTTCCCTAAAAGAAATAAGAATGCTTTATATAATTAATCATTATATCAGTGAAACAATGATTTTGAACTATATCTATATTGCAATAGAACTTCAACAAGGTGAAAATAAGAGGTAGAAACTAAAAAAAAAAATCAGCATTTTTTTTTTGCTACATAACTGCAATTAGACTAAAATATAGGACCATAAAGAGAAAATTCAGATTTCAGAAATTCAGAAAGAAAAGTCAAAATTGCTGGAAAATCCTTTCACCCCTCCACCAAAAACAAACAAATAAACAAACAAAAATCCTCAGTGTATTTTATGGAAATATCTACAAAATCACATACACATGAAAATGTGCAAATTAATTAACTAATTAGAATAAAATCAAATTAATTAATTACTTATTATAGGTTCTCATTTTAAACTCTGGGCTGCAAACGATGATAAAACAGATAAAAACAATTACAGTATAAGACAAAACAAAATATATGTGGCAACTGATGAAAATTATCCACATAGATATCAATACGGCCAGAAAACAGGGCCATTCACAACCCTGTGGGCCGAGGCCCAAACACATAACCATGTCTTCAAGTCCTTCTGAAAGGTAAATCAGGTCAGGGTCATCCTGATCTCTGAAAAAAAATGTTCCAGAAGGCAGATGCTAAAATAAAGAAGGAACATCTCCTAGTGCCTGCCATTCTTTGACTGACAGGACTGGTAACTTCCCCAACCTGCTTGCCCAAATTGGACTGATAGAGACAACTGGAAGAAGACAGTGAGTGCCTCAGGTAACTTGATCCCAAATTATTTCTTAATACATGTACTTTACAAACCAATCTGGAAATAGGGAAGAGAATTGTAACATTTGATAGCCTGTGCAAATGAACCCTGATTCAAATTACATTGGAATTTTGCATTTTAAAAAAAATGACATGATTGGAGTTGAGTTTGGGAAGTCATTGCAAGTACAAGTCTGTGGAGATAGCCAGAAACAGCTTCTGAAAAACAACTTTCTGAAAAGAGGCCACTATTTTAACAATAAAAAAAAAGAAATTTGTACATGCTTCCACAACACTTATTTCAAAGTTTTTTTACATTCCTCTTGTACAAATCTGAAGTACTTTTGTTTTGGATATTAACTTCAGTAGAAGCCTGATCGATGTGATCTCTTTCCTCTAAGGAACATTTCCTGTTCAGGCATACCTTATGCATAACTGTCTGCCTGCTGCAGTCTGTGCACTTTTAGTCTTTCCTATGGTATTTTTGGCAGATCTCTTGATGTCATTATTCATGTTGACACATTCTGTAAAGGAACTGAGGCAACTTTTGGGAAATGGGAGTTTTTAGTTTCCTTTCTAAAATCACAAGGGTAAAAGGGGGAGATCTGTAGGCACATATGTGTATATTCACAAGCATGCATTTATTTAGTTTCACATATTTTCTTGTCTCTCCTATCAAAGCATTTAGCTGACATTCTAGAGTGAACTGCTTTCTAATTCTGCCATCATAAAATGGTGAACCAGGTTGGCCTTGTCAATAAAGAAGCTAGTGACACTGTATCTGTATCTTACACCTTCGGGGATCTAAGTATTCCCAAGCCTAGTACAACAAAACTCTGTATATTATTAAAAACATGACAGTCAAAATACTCAGTTTAGTATTTTAAGCAGGATTTTCCACTGGTGCTAAAAAGAGAAGGCAAAAAAAAAAAAAAGGTCTTCCTTTTCTTTCTTCTCCTTCATTTCCTTCTGGCATGTTTGGAATTAAGCCCAAGGAAGTCTAGAAAATTATAATATTAATGGATTAGTTTGACCTAGGTTTAAGCTTCACTGTCCCCCCACCTCCCACACACACTTACAAACTTTCAAATGAATTCAGTTAGGACACTGGTGTTTATAATAAAGCTGGTTTATGGACCTCATCATTTGAGATCTCAGATAGGGATGACGACAATACTGCACAGTAAATAAGCTGCAAAAAGAAAGTCGTCATGTACTGCTCAGAGGTCACTCTGCTGGACAATGACACTTTTAAAGTCTGTTTTGCACTTCACTTCATCATTTCTACTAGAAAAGGGGCAGCATCAAATACATTTTTAAGATAATGAAAAAAACAGAATCATAAATATGTTTGCAATCAGTCTGTCTGACCACGCTTTGCTGGTGGTCTCTGGAGAATTATCTAACTGGGGCTATTTGCACTTGGATAACCTTTTGGTAGCACAAGAAAATGTTTATGAATCTAAAATGGCTCACAAACATTAGAACAGATGATGACTTTATTCAGAGAGACTGAACTGTAAATGACTTCTCTTGGCTATTTGGCATGGGTTAGTCGCCTATTTTAAAGCATGCATTCAATAAGCAGTGGCCACGTTACTCAGTTTTGCTGCTGAATTCCAAATGATAGCAATGCTTGCAGAGAGTAGCCTACTGTATAAAAGGACCAGTCCCCCAAAGAAGGAAGAATAATAAACAGGTTGGCAGAACTTACAACCGGCTGCTGAAGGCTGTGCTTACATCTCAATGGTGCAAAACGAGTGGATGAGGTTGAGAGAGATGTTCCAGGTGCAGTCTGTTAAAACTGATTTCGGTTTCTCACTCTGGGAACTCCGCTCTTTGTTGATATTAAGGGAAATTGCAAGTGTTTTGCAATCCTTGTTATGTTTACCCCAAATCACCCTGCAAGGCAGGAAAAATGTCACCTATTTATCTTTTCAAACATGGAGGCATTGTGTGACTTCTTCCAAATTATAGAGGATCTTCTCAGCTGAACGGAGAGAATAAACAGCCTTCGTACAGAGATGCTTATTTGCCTATGTACATGGCTTTCAGCTCCAACTTCGGGAGAGATGCAATTCCAAGTTATCATGTTGTGGGTTAAATTGTGGCCAAGGAAAACATATCCCTGATCTGACAGTTTCATCTTTTGTCGCACAGATCTAATCAGACATTTTGATGCTGGGTCGATACATTGAGTTTATATGCCGCAGGGAAAGGTTTAATGGCTGAAAATGGTAGAGTTAAGAGTAAGAGCAATGTACGAGTATCTTGATTTTTAAGTACATGTACAAGGCTGAGTATTGCTGATTAAAGAACTCAGCGTTGAAAAAGACCACACTGAAGATGTCAAGTGACATAATAGCTTCTGAAAGTTTTAATCCCTGAAAACTAATGCAAGTTATTTATAAGCAGCCTGTAAGGGATGAGTATATATGTCTGCATCATTCATCTTTTTGACGTGCTTTCTATTCGCTATACTTTTCAGTAGCAACTAGTTTGTTCAGATGTAAAAGCACAAACTCGCCAAGCTGCTTAGACAAATTACGTTATGATTTAGGAGACATAGAGTATGTGAAATAGTTTTCTCTCTTCTGACTTGATATATATGAACATTTTATGGCTAGTCATTGGTCATTTGAAAACTTCTTTTGATTGCATGGAAATCATCTAGCCACTGGTAAAATTGAGGATTATTGCACTCCCAGTCATCCCCATGACAGCACTTGCTTTCAACAGCATGGCCAGAAAAATACCAAAAATCCTCTTTCTACATAATCAGGGCCATCATGTGCAGTATTTTAAAGTATCCCAATCTTGGCTAGCTGATTTCACTAAAATTCTGAGAAAACATGTTTAAATAAGAACGTGCCAGTTATCACAACAATAAATGATTTGTTTATGGGCAAGCAATTGGAACTACATGCATGTAATTGTTTGCAAACTCTGACTCTAAAATGATGATATTTTCCCCACGATATTTTACCCCTCTTTTCCTAGGTGTGATTCTGCTTTTCATTACAGCAAACTGGCAAGGAAGGAGATGTAGATAATGTGTTGTGTGTGTTCCTGGGATGAAGGAGGGGAGAGCTGATATTAAAGCTGGCTTAATGAAAACCAGCTTTTGTAGAAGCAGAAAAGACCTTGATAAACCTTATAGCTTCCTGCTAGAGGGTTTATTCAACTTTTCTCTAAAATCCCCAATTTTAGTTGGAATCTTGCTTTGAGACTTTCTACCTGAGGTAAGCTATTTAATTCTTCACTATGGAGAAGAACTTTAGGAGAAAGAGGAGAATTGGGCTTTATTGGATGATCCAGTATAAGCCATATGTACTTATATGCTGTTTGGATTCTAGGTGGAACATCCCCCTCCCCACACCATTACCAATTATTGCAGAAGTTCTGAGTGGGAACAACTTGTGATACACTAAAAGGCTATTAGTACAGGGCTATCAAGCTCATGGCCTATGGGCCGGATGTGACACACACTGGCCATGCTCAGTTTAGCAAAGGGGAAAAAAAGTCTCGATACGTCATGTGATGCCACTGTGACGATGCGGGTTTGACAGCCCTGCATTAGTAGAAAAAGAATTGGAGCCAATGTACATATCATTATTTTCTCCTCCTCAATGACACTTTAAAAGTTCTAGCATACATGGGTAAAACTTATGTAATTATCTACAAAAGGTGGCAGCCATAAATCAAATACAACCTTAAATAAACAGTGGAGGAAATGTCCCAGGATATTTGCCCATGTGTATGGGGATATGCATGTTGGGCTAATGAACTAAAAAAAACCTGCTTCTTGCTACTGTTGCAGTTTCAGACCTATTTTAACTTGGTTGCACTGAAATCATTGGCTGGACAAATAGAGAAGCAAGTGTAGTTTAAGTGTAAGCCTGGTCAAATTATTCTGTGCAATGATAATATCATAGCATGATGCATGTGGGAGATACACTGGTTGGAACTGAGCCTCCCAAAAATCTGATACCATTTCAAAATTGCACATTCCCTGTATCCCATTCCCTGTCTCCCCTATAATATTGTCAAGTTGTACCCACATCTGGTCGTAGGAAAGGATAAAATGAAAATAAAACATGGCCAGGCATTTTTTCCATATGTTGGGAAGTTAGGGTTCTGTATGATGTACCATCATAAACAACTATCAGAGGCCAGTGTCACCTGAGCCTATACTTATTTATATATAAGTTATTTTGCTGTTCCATACCAACTTAGCTTTATTTGAACAAGATTTTTTTTCCTGTTCCCACCTATGCTTTGCAAAAAAGACTTCCAGAATATTTTGAATATTTGCTTTCATGAAGAAGTTCCTTTTTCAGATTAATCATGTGAATTTGAGTTAGGCAGAGAGGCTTTAAAAGAACTAGAATGTACATTCCATGTGGTGTCCATGTTTGTCATAACAAAATTGCTGGTACTAGCAGTGAAATATTAGGTCTTGCCAATAAGTTAGAGTGGAGTATAAGCACTAAGTGTTTTACATACTCTAAATGGAATGTGTGTGGTTAACAGTGATACAAAAGCTATAATATCCTCTTCCAAACTTTCTACGGTATGTTATGAATAGGTAGCATCTGTTTTAATTATCATGCATCAACTTTAAAAAAAAAATGTACCTAGGTTTGCCCCTCCTCAAAAAACCCTCTCCCAATCAAATTAATTTCTTCCTTCTTCAAATGATATTATCGACATTAGAAGCTTATTTGCACTGTAAATTACACAATTTATGAAAAGTGATATAGAGCAATATCAGATCACTCTATTTTTAATCTATGATAATTTTGCATCTGTTCATTCGTAACTATAGTCTACTGTTCCTAAACTAATCTGCTATTTTTTGTGAGAAAACAATAGGCACGATATTCTGATTCAGAAGTATTTGGAAGATGTTAATTGAAAAGTTACACACTTGCAAATGCATTTTATATGCAGTTTGGGATTATTTATGAGCAAACTAACGTTTAAATGTGTTAAGTATGAAGGGTAAATTGCATTTCTGATTGCTAATTTGCAGAATGAGGATCAGGTTAGTTCCCTTTGAAACTTAGATGATATAAAATCGTTGAGCATTCCTTGTACAATACATAACTGCCTGAAATATGCCCATCTGTACATATTCAGTCCAGCACAAAGCCCATTAGAAGCATAGCAGTAAAAAGTGGTTTCTCATTTGGGTCTTTTTTCTATCTTTTTAGTCTTAGAATTGTGAAACCATGGCTTGCTCTTTAAGGAAGTGAGGCAACTCTTCCTCTTTAATTCTTCACTTGGCAGTAGAAGACAGAATTCATGGAGAAATGAATAGAAAATAAGGTGCAACACATCTCTTTTCTTCTATTTAAGCCAGGATCTGGAGTACCTCTGGGCTCCTTGAGAGGCTGGTATAGACCTATGGAGTTATGTTGAGAGGCTGGATGGGATTTTCCCCTCCTGCTGAGAATCTTGTGTGAAAGAACAAAGGAAATCAACTCTCCTTTGAGAGAGATGGGCTGGAGAGAGCCGATGAAGTCAAGAAGAGAAAAGAACTTGAAAATGAGACTGCGAGCAGGGAGGGGGGAGAGGAATAATGGATAATGGCTCAAGTGCGGCTGCCCAGCTGGAATGGTCTGAAGGGCTATCTATCTTGCCTTTTTATTGTTTACTGCAGTGGAAAATCAGGGTTAATAGTACAAAGAGGAATAGTACAAAGAGGAACAGCACGTTCCATGAGGAAATCTAGAGATGGTTATCCAAACCTGACAACTGTCTTAAGAGGCATCGCAAGGGGAGTCAGCCTTGTTTTGGGCAGCTCAGGTAGATGCACTTGCCTGTTGCAGGATGGACAGCAGAGAGGAGAAATGCCAGACAGGAGGTCTGTTGGCAAGAGGATGTGGAACTAAAACCTGGCCTGCTCTGTGGTTGTTTCAGGCTTTGCTTTTCTTCTTTCTCCTGCCTGGTCTTTTCCATTTTGTTATGCTGGGAGCTCCCTGTAGGCACAGCAAACGTGTTCCTATGTGTTTGTGTAGCTTCTCATATTGTGGTGACCTAAGCTCCATTGGGGCTTTTAGGCATGACTGCAATAATAAATAAAAAGACAGGAAGAATGGAAAGAGGAAAGGAAGAAGGGCAAGGTGAAGGAAATAGGGAGCTGCAGAAAGGAAACGTGAGGCATTTCAGACTAGGATTTGACTTTGAACTGGCATTCAACTAGTATCAACTGGCAAGGAAACTCACCTCCACCTCCTACGATCCACCCCCAAGCCAGGTTTCTTCATAGTGTTCTGAAAAGTTTACTGCTTGTAAAACTCTACATTTTTTCTGCTAACTTACATAAATATTTATATGGCCACCCAACTCAGGCCACGTGGTTCTGGATACAAATAAAGGAAGAAAATAGAACCACAAAATACAACCCCCCCAAATATGAAATAATAAAACAACAATGACATCTAAAATGTTCTGGAGCTTGATAACTGGAACCCAAGCTCATCCTGATTCCAAGGCCCAAAGAATGAGATTGCTCTTATGTGAAGCTTGACTGTTACAATTTATCCTACGTTTGGAGCAGATTGTTCTTTAGAATGCAGAGGCCATCATAGAGAAGGCAAACTGCCTGGGTCCTATAAAATGAAGTTATCCATGAAAAGACTTGGGAGTGTAGCCTTTTTATTGGAGTTAATAGGATAGCCGGATAGTTTTGAGAACAAGCAGTCCTGCAAATAATCTCGACCTGTGCCATGTAGGACTTTATAGGTGATAACCAAAATGCTGATTTGCACCCAGAAGCCTATTGAGAGTCACTGTAGCTTCTGGTTACTCCAGATTTTTTTTGGTGTTATTTTTAAGTACCTGTGCTGCTGCATTCAGGAACAATTGAACCTTCTGGCTGGTCTTCAAGGGCAGCATTGCAACAATTCAATCAGAAGGTGCTTCCCCCTTTTGGGCTTCAGGATGGCTGTTTGATATGGCCTTAGACATCCTAAGATGGCTGCAAGATTCTGGCTGGTTTTCTTGCAGAATCACCAGCCAGTTCCAGTTTTGCTGTACCTAGGTGCAACAGTTATTTAATTGCACCCTTGCTCAATGTCTATCTGTCTGTCTGTCTGTCTGTCTGTCTGTCTGTCTGTCTGTCTGTCTGTCTGTCTGTCCGTCTGTCTGCCGGTCCGTCCGTCCATCCATCCATCCATCCATCCATCCATCCATCCATCCATCCATCCATCCATCCATCCATCCATCATCTATCTATCTATCTATCTATCTATCTATCTATCTATCTATCTATCTATCTATCTATCTATCTATCTATCTATCTTTTATCTATCATCTCATCATCTATCATCTCAACATTTTACCATCATGAGTCATATCTGTTCCTTCCCATACAGACCCAACAGCCTCCAGACATTACGAAACCTCTTCAAGAAGATCTCCTGTTCTGTCCAGATTTGAGATCTGCATATTGATGTTACCTAACTCTATACTGGATAACCTAGCCCATAACTTCTCATAGATCAGTGGAGGGTGTTGAGCCTTGTGTTATGCCATAACAAAGGGCCTTTTGTGGTCCCAATATATCTGGAGGATATCAAGTTAGGTGAGGAAGTTCTTTTATTTGGTTACCAAATTTGATAGCACACAGCAGTATGCAACTTTTTAAGATGACCACTATATTCATTTGTACTGATTTGCTTGTATTGCCAACAAATTGTGCTTAACAAAGTTACTGAATATTGAGCCAGTTCTGTTGGACTTTTTTATCCCAGTCATTATCATACATCAGCTATGGTATAAATTATACATATCCACATCCATAATTTGTCTTTGCAGCTGTAGTGAACAGATTAAAATCTGTAATAACGTAACTTAAAGGCATATTGTCCTGATAGTTTTTGGAGAAAATGACAGTGATACTGGCCATTTTATAACATTGCTCTTTAAATAATGTCATCATGACTTTATATTAGAATGTCAAGATGACCCAAATTCTGCCTTGTGACCATTCAAAACCACATCTTCTATCCCATGGAAACAATAGGACAATGTTGAAGTTCTTTTATGGATTCTTCCAGGTCCATTTAGGGAAGAGTCATTTTAGAGTTATTATTCTGAAAGATCATGTGGCTTCTCTCCATCCTCATTTCATTGGCCAATTGTAACTCTACAGGCTATTTGCCCCCCCCCCCCACATGTCCAATTCTTGTCCAGATTGTATCCAATTCTTGGACACTGCCCAGACAAATCCCTGGGGGACTGCCCAGAAAAGCTTGCTGGCAAGATTTCTCAGAAGTGGTTTGCCTTCTTCCTAGGGCTGAGAAAAAGAAATAACATTGGGTGGCAATGTGCCTAAGGTAGGACTAGAACTCACTGTCTCCCAGTTTCTAGGTTGATGACTTAATCACTACACCATAACTGCCATGTTATTTACCTTTCAGTAAACAAGAAATATCTGTGTGATGTTGAAAGTAGGAAAGTATGGCAATTAATGGGTGTTGGGGAGCCACACATGGGGAATATGTTATTATTTTCTCTGTTTTTATTTGTGCCTGCATACAGCACATTAGTAACACTTGGGCTCCTGTACAATAAATTGCATAAACGTGGTTGAGTAAAGTGAGATTTCTAAAAGACAGTACTATTGGCCTAGCACCACTTGTGCAATAGACCTCCCCAAGCCTTGTTGTGTTGTTAACAGCAGATTTCCGGGATTGGTAATTAAGACAGGCACAAAATCCACATGGACACAGAAGCTTCTGCTTTACAAACTTATGTAAGACACACAGGCACACAAACAAACAGGATGGTCAAATAAGTGAGGAGGAAAAAGACACAGCAGATGCAGAGGAAACCAGAATTATATGTCCAGATGCACATTTGGAAGTAATTAGGACAATGTAAATACAAATAAAATGTATCCAATTTATAGGGAAAATTGTGTCCAGATGACCTTGTATCTGTTCTGCCTGTTGTCCAAATCCGAAGTATAAATGGACAGCTGTAAGCTCCAAAAATCCCCTTTCTTATCAGCAGAATCAGGCTTCCATTGATGTCCCCTTCAAAGAGATGACACCTTTGGACAATGGATCATTCTTATTAGATGGGATACATGACCGTCCAACAGCCATAGGCCTTAGTCTGAAGTTCAGGACAATGACCCGGCTCTTTTGCCTTGTAATTGCCAAATCACTTACAATGTTGTTAACTTTTTTTGTGTGTTAAACAAGTTTTTCTTTGTCTGCATTGTTGGTTGTATAAATATTTTTGGTATTCACCCCCTTCCCCATCACATAAGTAGTGCAGTCATGCTAGAGAGGGTTAGTTATTGGTATTGGAATCAAACAGGCACCATTAACAAAAAGCAGAACACCCGTTCTTTTCTGGCATAAATTGATTTTGTATGCAGCTAAACAGCTGAGTGAGACACCAAAATAGGAAACATATTTTTTTTTATGAATTGCTCTCTCTTTGTTTTGTTTTGCTTCTTGTTGAAGAAAAAAAAAATCCCAGTGAGTAAAGAATAAGGATAGAAGAATTTCCAAACAAAGTGTTTGTTACATTTTGGAATACTTGAGTTGTTTTTGTTTACGGTATGATCTCCTCCTCCCTCCTGGTTTCCCCTTCTAAGCCTTTGGGCATGCATTCCAAGCCAGGGGAGCCCACAAACAGGCTGGAATTTTCAGTATCACTCCTTATATCAGCAAAGCGGTTAGTGGGTATGCAGGCCAATGGCAGCCAAAATAAGAAAGGACAAGATGGGAGTCAACAGTACCTAAAACAAAGAATATTAACCATTGTAGAACAAATATGGAGCATGGTTAAAGTGGTTGGTATCTCATTTTTCTAGCAAGACCTGATCAAGTATTTATAAGAGCCATGGTGGTGCAGTGGTTAGAATGCAGTATTGCAGACTAATTCTACCAACTGCCAGCAGTTCTATTCTCACCGGCTCAAGGTTAACTCAGTCTTCCATTCTTTCAAGGTCAGTAAAATGAGGACCTGGATTGTTGGGGAAAATATGCTGACTTGGTAAATCACTTACAGAGGGATGTAAAGTGGTATATAAGTTTAAATGCTATTGCTATTATATAATTCAGAAAGGAGAGGAGCACAGGAGCATCATTGAGAGACCGCCTCCTGCCAATTACCTCCTCGCGACCGATTAGATCACACAGATTAGGCCTCCTCCGAGTTCCATCTGCCAGCCAGTGCCGACTGGCAACTACGCGGAGGAGAGCCTTTTCAGTAGTAGCTCCGACCCTTTGGAACGACCTCCCCGTGGAGATTCGTACCCTCACCACCCTCCAGACCTTCTGCACAGCCCTTAAGATCTGGCTATCCCGCCA
The DNA here is from genome assembly GCF_051295495.1 of Thamnophis sirtalis. NCBI lineage: Eukaryota > Metazoa > Chordata > Lepidosauria > Squamata > Natricidae > Thamnophis > Thamnophis sirtalis. Next base: position 77,127,156 of record NW_028261381.1, read on the forward strand.
GGCCTGGGGTTAAAGATTGGGATCCGTCCCCACCCGAATGATGAATGAATGTTGCTTCTATTTTTAATTGTGTATTGTCTGTATATATCATTACGTGTATCCCCTCCCTATAGGTTGTAAGCCGCCCTGAGTCCCCTCAGGGAAAAGGGCGGCCTATAAATAAAAGCAATCAAATCAAAAGCAATCAAATCATTGGGTGTCATTGGACCTAGGCAGAAGATGAGCAAATGGCCTGGCTTAGACCTAACAGGAATCAGCCTCAAAAGACATACCCACCCCTTAGAATTCAATTTTTTACCACCTCAATTTTAACTAGCAGAACTGGGAGAAATTGGCCATGAAGAAAATAACCCATCTAAGTCAATTTCTTTACTACAAGTTAGAAAAGTGAAGAAGGCTTTCTGGAAACGTAGTGTGATACATGTGGTATTTCTTCAGAATTACATGTGATAGCGGATGTGAATTATTAAAAACCTGTACACTTTACTGCATACTGCAGTATGCGACTCCAGTATTTTTCTCTGTGTAAAATTCAGAGATCTGGGATTGAACTATGGATTTAGTGGAACTATTAGATAAACTCCCCAAAGGTGCATGAAAAGAAATAACGGATTGGATCTATCCCCAAACATGGAGTTTTCCATTTATCTGAAAATTTGAGCCAAAATGAACCAGTTGAAGGTGTTGAAAGCAAGAGATTGTGATTTCTAGTCCTGCCTTAGACATGAAAAACCAGCAGGGTAACTTTAGATAACTCACGGTCTCCCAGCCCAACTTTCCTGCTAGTGCTGTTGTTGTAGGGAAAACAGGAGGAGGCAGGAGCGTTGGTATATTTGCCATCTTGAATATGGAGAAAAGGGGGAAAAAATCTAAAACAAGATTACAATTTTTAGACATAAACACTAGATATTATGAAAATTGCACCGCCAATGGGTGCAATGGTCTAGAGCAATAGCAATAGCAGTTAGACTTATATACCGCTTCATAGGGCTTTCAGCCCTCTCTAAGCCGTTTACAGAGTCAGCATATCGCCCCCACAATCTGGGTCCTCATTTTACCCACCTCGGAAGGATGGAAGGCTGAGTCAACCCTGAGCCGGTGAGATTTGAACCGCTGAACTGCTGAAGTAGCAGTCAGCTGAAGTGGCCTGCAGTACTGCACTCTACCCACTGCGCCACCTTGGCTCTTTGTCTATGACAATTCGCCATGGCCAACTCACCATGGCTCACTCACTGTGGGACAACTTGCAATGGCCCAACTCATCACGGGACAATTTGCTGTGGGACAAGAGTTACACTAACATCAAAGAAATGGTGGAATAAAATCATTAAAAAATGGATGCAAAAGGAGAGAAATGTGAATGATAAAAAAATATTTTTAAATTTTATTTTAAATTTTAAATAATTAAATTGAGTCGTTAAACTGCACTGTGGCAAGTTGGCTGTGATGCGTTGTCCCACAGTAAGTTGACCATGGCAAGGTGGCTGTGGCGAGTTGGCCATGTGAGTTGGCCGCAGCAAGTTAGCTGTGGCAAGTTGTCCCATTCCGCCTTCAATGCATCTGGACAGCAGTCTATTTTAGGAACACATCTGTTTCTAAAAAAATACTTCATGTAAATAGGTGCTGGTGAGGAAGAATCGTATGTGGCCTGTGCAAAGCTAATCTTTTTGGCATTTTTAAGAGCCAATTCAGACATTAAGACAGTCTTGCTAAGACAGTCAAAAACTGTTAGTTTAGAGAGTCTGAGGAGTGAAACATGTTAGGTGGGAACAGATATCTGAGCAGCTACTTCCTTGATTAAAAGAACTATAAGATGTCTTGTAAATAATTCAGAAGATTCGCCCATGAATCTTCACCTCAGATATTAATTGAGTGCACAGATCTAAACAATGGAACATCAGCACTAGCAGATTATAGCAGATTATAATATTCATTCCAAAAGGACAAATCTGAAAAAGTAAGGAGCAGCAAAAAGATTGTGTTAAAGTTTTAATTGTAGCATTAGTACTTTTGGACACACACACACACACACACACACACACACACACACACACAAAATGAAATGGTATACTAAGCTAAGTTGGGCAAAAGCAAAAAGAGATTAGTTCTTTCCCAGCCAATCAAAATCCCCCACAATTGATATACTTTCTCCAGGAGAAAAAAGTATGGGACCTGAATACTTACGTTGTAGCAAGGGTGGCTGAGAATGGCTTTCTGGAGAAAGCCAGAATAAGCATAATTTTCCCTTGATGCTCCCATGAAATATCCGGGCACTAATGGTAGCATCTAACTCAGTGTTTCTCGGATGTGCCAACTTTAAGATGGGTGGATTTTAACTCTGGGAGCCATCTTAAAGTTGGCACATCTGAGAACCACTGAGGTACATAAATAAAGCAATATATAGAAAATGGGCCATTCTCACTTTTTTCAGAGCAATAGTGGATAGTGTAGCAAATTTTAGTTCCTGTACCATGTCCTCTAGGTAAAAATAGTTTCTAAGAAGGCAAGCATATAACTATTGTTCTACTGAAAATATATTTAGGAAACAGAATAAGGGATAAGTAGTTGACAGTGTACACTTACAATTATCCTAGCCTGCTTCAAATTATAAATTGTTTATGTAACATAAGCATCTGTTGAGTTTTTGTTACATGTATTGAAGTGAATGAGAACGAAACTACACACCACAAGTTTACTTTTATGGAGTTTCTGCTTCAAGGATGCCATAAGATCTTCAATAGATGGCTAGGGCTTTAATGTGCTATTTATACCAGAATAGATTTCAACAATAATGTTAAAGGGTCATTCACTGGGTACTTTTAATTTAATTCTCTTGTTTTTTACTTCAGGTTTCTGTAGGGAAAAAAGAATAGACATTTATAGCACCATTAAAAAAAAGATATCTTAAAAGGAGAAAGGCCAGAATGTTGAAATAGAGGCAATCATGTATGGATGGCAACAAGTCTGCTTTAATATGAATTTTCTCCATGTATGATAGTATATATTGACCAATATATGTACAGCTCCCATTTAGAGTAGTTAGTGATGGCTCAGCGGATAAGAGGCTGGGATTGTCAGCTGGAAAGTTGACAGCTCAAGTTCGAGATTCGAATTTCGCAGGATGGGTTGAGCTCGGTCTAGCTCCTGCCAGCCTAGCAGAGGCTAAAACAGAGATGAACAACACTCCCTGTAGTCAGCAACAACTAGCAGAATAAAATCTTCAGGGCCTCCTTTACCTTTATGATAGCATATGTTGACCATTAGATGAATGTAAATGTTACTAGTGTATCTGCAAAGTTTCTGATTTATTTGTTATTGGCTTTATCTGAAAGTAGGCTGCCAAAATATTTCATTGGGCAAAGGTGTAAAGACTTAGTGCTGTTCAGAAGTTTTGGGTAAACTTTCATCAAGTCTGGCCAAGATGAGCAACAGAAAAAGATGATAGGAATTGCAGCTGAAACATCTGGAGTGTACCAGATTCCCTTCCCTTGAACACCACACCTTGACATTCTGCTAACTATGTATTTAACATACATTAGTACGTTGTCCCATTAGTCTATCAGATTGCAATGATGTCAAAGAGTAGTTTCCATGCAGGGGTGGATTAATATCATATATTGGTTTGAACTAGCTAGTCAATCTGTTATGCCAGGATTCTAGAGTTTAATTGTATATTTGACAGCTGCATAAGGAATGGATATATTATACAGTTTATGAATGAATGTGCCAAAATACAAGAGGGTAGCCTTGTCAGAGACTAATTTACAGCAACTGATGTATGAAATATATTGAAGCAGAAGTTAAAATTTAATCTGGGAATTCAGCCCAGATTTGGTCATGAAGGGAATGCCTCAAAAGAGTTTGTGAAATGAAAGGAGGCCCTGTAGAGTGAATAAGTCCTTTTCCAGCTTAGAGGTTTCACCAAAAGAGAGGTAAACACTGCCGAGAAGAGGATGAAGGGAAATACATACGTACTATGGGGATACCCCTACGGACAAGAGATTTACAAGAAGTAGGATTGAAATTGGCAAGACAAGGCTGCTAGGATAAAATTAGGATTTTGTTCTTGGTTTAATGTGAATAGTCCTGCTCTGGTTTTGACAAATGTCATCTAAATAAGGTCTGTTATGCATCCCATCTCTTGAGATAGGCGTGGTATACAGGCAGTGGTAAGATTCAGCCAGTTCACACTTATTCGGGAGAACCGGTTGTTAACTTTCTAAGCAATTCATAGAACCGGTTGTTGGAAGAAATCTCATTTTGTTTTTTTCCCCACTTTGCAGGGCTAATCCTGTAAGGAAGGCAGGAAGAAAACATTATGGTGTTGTTTCTAGCCTAATCTTTATTGCTCTGCTTACAGAAACTGCCTCTCTGGTTAACCCTTATTACATTGCAACAGCTAAGGCGAAGCACCCATCGATGTGAGTGATGTCGAGTTGCCATGCCCATTCAGTCACATGACCACTGAGCCATGCCTACCCAGCTGGTCATTAGGGTAGAGAACCGGTTGTTAAATTATTTGAATCCCACCGCTGTATACAGGTGGCCTAGAGATGCAACATTTTCTCACAAGGGAGTAAGATTAATCACTTTCTCAAGTGTAGCTTTAGTTTTTATTACAGGGATAATCCTCGATATAAAAGCATAATTGAGCCCCACAATTGTGGTTATAAGTTGTGACATCCATAAAGTAGGTCATTATGTGGACCTGATTTTTACACCTTTTTTGTGATAATCAGTAAGTGAAACTGAGAGTTGTAAAGCAAATACCACAGTCGGTAAGCAAATGTGGTAGTCGTTAAGTGAACCTATTGTTTACTATGGGGTGATTTTTGCCAGAAACCAGAAGTAGATGCCAGTTTCCAGCAAAAATGTTGTAAATTGAGTCAAATGACTGAGCGGGAGGGGGTGGTGGTGTTTTACTGCAAACAGCCATAAATGTAGTTGATTGCCGAGTACTCCAAAAGTCATCTCTGAACTTCTAAACCAGGTGGTAAGTCCATTTTTCCTGCTTAATCGTAACTTAAAATGGTCAGTAAGTGACTAGTTGTAAGCCAAAGACTTCCTGCAATCGATTTTACATTGTAAATTGCTCTGTAGGAAACTACCCAGGAATACTTGTTTGTCTGTTATATCAGATATATTTTCATCTACTGTAGTTTTCGGACTATAAGATGCACCAGAGTATAAGATGCATCAAGATTTTGAAAAGGTAAATTTAAAAAAGTTTCTGCATTCTGCAGGCGTCCCAACCATTTTGCAGACCTTATTTTTTCTGAAAAATGGGACATGCAGAGAGTTTGAGAGGCCCGCAAAGTGCTCCTGGGGGCTGGGGGGTAAAAACGAGCAAAAACCAGCCTGTTTTGGTTTTTTTTGCAAAAAACAGGGTATTCATAGGCTTTGGGAGGCTTGTAGAGTTCTTCTGGAGATTCGGGGGGGGGGGGGAACAGTCAGAAAAGGCCCGTTCTTTGCTCATTTTTGCCCTCTCCAGCTCCCAGGAGCACTTTGCAGGTCTCCCAAACCCTCTGTACATCCATTTTTGCAAAAAATGGGATGCGCAGGGACACGGTTTTGGGAGGCCAAAAATGCTGTATTCAGTGTATAAGACGCACCCAGATTTTCACCCTCTTTTTTTGGGGGGGAAAAGGTGGGTCTTATACTCTGAAAAATCCAGTAATTAAACAAAGCACTGGAAACTATAACAATAAACTTCTTAAATGTTCTTTCATTTACAGGAAACTAAATTCTGTGATGTTATCTTGGCTTTTAAAAGGAGAGAAATATTGGATCAGTGATAAGAGAAGGAACAGCCACATTTGACTCTAAATAATCAACATGGACCTCCCTGAGTTTGAATCGGAAGACAAGGTACTCAAAGAAAGAATTCCAGGTCTTTCCCATTTTTTTCAACATATATTTTAAGGGATAAAGTAGAAGTTAAAATTTTGTACATAAGAGGCTGCACTACACATATCTCATGAGTATAGTAATAAGACGGTGGCATGACCAAATGAGCATAGAGTTTTTGTTAAGTTTTTGCTACTGAGGTAGAGAATTCTTTTGCTGGAGACTCACCCCATTAAGATTAATGGAACCAAGCCATTCTTTCTACCACTTTTTGAATTTTGGGTTCTTACAGATTAATGCATGATTCTCCTAACTAATTTTAGCTTCCAGCCAGTTTAAGCTTAATTCAAGGACAATTAACCAGTGGAGCAGCTTGCCTTCAGAAGTTGTGGATGCTCCATCACTGGAGGCTTTTAAGAAGAGACTGGACAGCCATTTGTCTGAAATAGTATAGGGTCTCCTGCTTGAGCAGAGGGCTGGACTAGAAGATCTGCAAGATCCCTTCCAGCTCTATTCTGATTAATAGTTTATCTGATAAAGGGCTGAGTTAGCCCAAAGGTGGGAAAAGAGTCCTGAATAAAAGTCAGCATCTTATTTGCTTTCTCATTCCAGCAGAAGTCCTAGTACAGTGTTTCTCAACCTTGGCAACTTGAAGATGTCCGGACTTCAACTCCCAGAATTCCCCAGCTAGCATTCGCTGGCTGGGGAATTCTGGGAGTTGAAGTCCGGCCATCTTCAAGTTACCAAGGTTGAGAAACACTGTCCTAGTATTAGGCTGAAGTGTAGCCTTGTACTCAAGGGTGGGTTGCTGCCAACATTACTACTGGTTTGGTGCCTGAAAAATTTGTGCATGTGTGCTCGCTTCACTCAGGCACACGCCAGACATCCTCTCTGCATGCATGTGCATTTGCACTTAAAAAGACCTTTAAAAGGTCTGCACATGCACACACCATAAAAATGGGAAAAATACATTTTTTCCAATGAAGATAGTTCTGCGCATGTGCAGAAGAGAAAATAAAGATGGCGGTGCCCAGGATAGAACCGGTATGATAGAACCGGCCGAGTTACTACCTCTTTGGCTGAACCGGGCCGAACCGGTAGGAACCCACCTCCGCTTGTACTGCCTTAGCCAGCCTATTGAATTTTAATATGCCTCATTATCAGGGCAGAAGAAAAATTCCACAGACAACCAGATTTTGTCCATTTTGCTTTTCCTGTGAGACAGAAGAAGAATTTATTCTTTTAATCCTAAGAAATGAGGTAATATAAACCACAGCCAAGGTAAATAATACATTAGCCATCATAACCAGAGCCGGTTACCTATGAATGATGGAGTCAGCACAGTGAACAATACAGTTAATGGCAAGGCTTGCTTTCTGCATTAAAGTGCTTCCACAGCAGAGGTGGGTTCCTACCAGTTCGCACCTATTCGGTAGAACCGGTTCGTCAAATCTACCGAACCGGTTAGAAGAGGTTCCACCAGTGGACCCAGAAAGCAGGCCACACCTACAGAAGAGGTTCCAAAATTTTTTGAAACCCACCACTGGTCCTTGGATATGATTATTCTATACTAACATGCTCATATTTATAAAACTCAGTGCCTCTGTGAAAGGTAAGGATGACTACTGCGTTTGTGGTGCAATCAGAACATTGCGTGTGTTGAAGTTGTTTTAACGCAAACCAAAGATGCCTTGTAAAAAACAAGTTTACATTATATTCTTATGCATGCCAGTGCTGTGTGTGAGGTAATTTAAGGTGGTTCTGACAAGTGTCATCGGCATCTTCATATCCAGTCACATGGGCGGCAAGCCACTCCCATCTGGTCACATGGGCGGCAAGCCACTCCCACAAAGGAGGCCACACCCACAGAGTAGGTTCAAACAATTTTTGAAACCCACCACTGTTCCACAGGTAAATATCTGTTATGATTATGGAAACAATTCAGAATCCAAAAGTACTAATGAAAAATTCTCAAGAAATCTAAGGAATGTATCATTCTATTTATTATGATATAGAGTATCAGACTGCTGAACTGTGAAATAGTGTACTTAGTGTGGACTAAAAAGTGAGTCATTTCTTGAGAGAAGTCAACATTGTTTATGAATCATTGTTTCTTTGAAGTGGGAAAAAATGGAGAAAGAATCCCCTAGACAGAATTATGATTAACCATCTAATTGTTCTGCTGGTATGCTTGCTTTGGGGCATTTTCTCTTTTTTGCCCAGTGCACATTAAGAATTTGTTTGTCATCTTACAATCCTTGCACCCAGATGATAGTCATTAAGAAAGAGGCCAGGCAAACAATTATGTGCATATAATCCTAACACATTTTAGTCCTGTTTTCCTCACTGTTTTCAACTAAATGTAATGCTGGAGAATTGTTAAAAGTGAGCTCCACGAGATACTATGGGGGAAATTCTTCATCTTTTGTACTTCATTCTTTTGGCTTTAGAGAAGGAGATACTCAACAAGAGCACAGTTCTATAGAGATGGCTGTCCAGTTTGACTATATTGGATTGTGTGAGGCATGCAGTAATTTGGGCCTGTACATTTATGACGATGAGCAATTAGTTGATTTTGTATCCATCTCTCCTGTGCCAGATTCAACCTTCTCCTATTATTTCAGGCACACATTTTACTTGGCTATTCCACAGTAAAATATGGTACAGTGTGTTGTTGGAAATGAAGTAAGGGGCCAAATTCCATTAAGTAAATATTAGAATAGCTATAGAATTGCCAGCTTAGTTAATTAGCAATATTTATATCATTGTTTATTAAGCATTTATGTAAATTATTTAAAATAATTTATAACTTGTTTAATGTTTAATAATGTATAACTTAAAATATGTATTAGTATCTCCGAAGCATCTTTACTAAGCACTGTTATAATGGCTTTTTTTGGATTTTTTGGATTTTTAAATAGTGCACCATTCGAATATTATTAATTAATGAGGGAATGATGTATAAGAGAGCCGAGGTGGCGCAGTGGTTAAATGCAGCACTGCAGGCTACTTCAGCTGACTGCAGTTCTGCAGGTCGGCTGTTCAAATCTCACCGGCTCAGGGTTGACTCAGCCTTCCATCCTTCCGAGGTGGGTAAAATGAGGACCCGGATTGTTGTTGGGGGCAATATGCTGACTCTGTAAACCGCTTAGAGAGGGCTGAAAGCCCTATGAAGCGGTATATAAGTCTAACTGCTATTGCTACTGCTATTGCTATAGCTATTCATCTTCCCAGTAAGAAGAGTAAATGTTATGCTAGTTTGTCTAATATAATGGAGTCATTTCTGTGAAAAGGCTAAAGTATTTGGTGGCAGTAGGTTTCTTGATTGGATTAAGAGATTGGACAATGTCTAGTTTTCTTCCAATATTTAAGAGAAGTTCAGTTTTGAATCCAATTTTATGATTTTGTTCCTTTTGTATAAAAAGGGATTTGAACCAGAATGACAGATCTTAAACCTCTTATGAGATCCAGGAAACCTGGAACTAGATAAAAGTCTGTGAATTCTGATTTGGCAAAGTATGGTGAGCTTAGATTGTTGAACAGGATTTAAATCCAATAAGCAAAATAGTGCCATAATGCAACTCATGGAAAGTACATTACAAATTCTAGCTAGCAAATTCTTTTCCCTCTCTTGTCTTCAATATTTGCTATGGGCCTTTATAATTTACTGCAGGCATAACTAAACATAAACATCTGCTTAAGTAAGGTTTACCTCCTAGTAGCAGTTTATTAACACCAGGCAAAAAGTGAAGCTCCCTATTCTTTGTTTGTATTATGTCACCATAAGCTAACTTTTTGTAATGGTTAGTCACCTCCAATAAAAGTGTACTGGACTCAACTGTTTTCACACTCTTATATTTACAGTAGGTATCTACTGCTAGGAAACAAAACCAAACTGAAAAAAGTTCTCCAAACTTACACAAGCTATAGAAAGATACTGGTAAGCTAGAAATCTTAGTTATTGATTCAGTACCATGAAAGCAAAAAATATTGGGGACACAGATAGGGAAAAAAACCTATACAGGATGAATATATTCTAAACTTAACCTATAATTGTACTTTTATTATTATACAGATTTTTATGAAGTTGAATTACAACATGTAATTTTAGTTGCTGCAGAATTAATTAAGCTCTGTAAATAAAATATATGACATTTTAACAAGAGAGCCTCTTTGGTGTAATGGTTAAGGCACTGGCCTGGAAACCAAGAGATGACAAATTCTAGTCCCACATTAGGGACGAAGTCAATTGGGTAGTCTTGGAATGGTCATTGTCTTTCAGTCCTAGCAAGATAGCAGTGGCAAAGCACTTCCAAAAAGCTGCTAAGAGATTGCAATGACTAGTTCAACAATTGCCAGGAGTCAACAATGACTTGAAGGAATCCACCCACAAACAACCCCTTTTCATATACTTTTCTTCATATCCATTTCGATATTTTTCACACTGTCCCCATTATAACACTGTGCCTAATGCCTGTTGGGATAACAGTGAATCCATTGGAGATGTTATTTCCTTCAAACAGAAACTATGTTGTTTTCTATGGAAACTACTTCTGATGATGCTTCAACTAAGCATTCAGCAACTTGTTGAAAACAGGGGCATAAAGAAATGGAACTGCACATTCAAGGAGAATCACAATGTGAAAAAGGAGAGAGAAAGAAGCTTCAGTATGAAGCAGATTATAAAACAGAGAAAATGGCTGGTTCAGCAGGCATCTACGCTGTTGGGAAGTGTCCATATGTGTATGATGTCCCTCAAGATTGAAGAGCAGGCTACTACATAATTACAATACCTTGAAATCCACTACAGAGCAGCTGCAGCATTCTTTCTTCCCCATTGTTGTTCTTCTCCCCTTTACTATTTTTTGGCACTTGTGAAATGTTTTAGGACATAGTGAATGTGATAAGTCACTGAGTTAATGCAGTAAAGCCATGGCTGGACAGAGATGGGATCTGTGTGTGCCCAACATCACAAAGTGACAAAGGAATGACTCCAACACCACCACACATGTTTTGGTGAGAGAATCAACAAAAACACTGTGTGTATTGAAAAAAAATGCTCCAAATCTCAGGAGAGGAGATAGAAGGCTATAATTTGTATAGCTCTAGATAAAAGGAGAAATTATAGGAACATATGGTATAGGTAAGAAAGAATAACTAACAGAAGATGCATTAAATGTTTTATGGAAGGCATACTGAATTATTTACCAGATTAAATTATGTAAAAGTGTGCATGAAATAACTTTCTTTGGTTCTAGATAAGAAAAAAAACCACATATTCTGGTTTTCATTCTGACTGATGATGGTCAAAGTCTTGTCAGATTGGCTTGCAATTCACTTAGTAAGTAGGAGGTATTGGAAGAACTTATTTGTTTGCTCCCTAAAATTATCTTCTTGCTCATGGGATTTCTGCATACATACAGAATGGTAGGACTGTAGGGATGCCCAAGCCAGTCCCTTTACATAATAAAGAGTTCTCCCCTTCAGCTTCAGAGTGATGGGATTAAGGCATGATTAGCTTTTACCCACTCCCCACATGGCATCTGAGAACTCAACCAAACCTGGATTCAAAACACAGCCTAGAGCAGTGATGGCGAACCTATGACACGCGTGTCAGTGCTGACACGCGTAGCCATTTGGGGTGACACGCACAGGATTTCATGCAATTCATCCTCGGCTCCTGCACGGCCGCCGAGGATGAAAGAATCTGTGCTGGAGGAACGGGGGGGCGGGACATGTGATCTCCCCCGCCCACACTCACTTACTGTATCGCTGCCGCCCCTTTCTGACCACAGGGGCTGCTGGTAAGGCGTGCGTGCCGTGCGCACACACGTCATCAGCGCGGCGAGGGAGGACCCGCAGGAGAGGAGCGCGGGAACAGTGATTAGAACAGTGCGCACCTCTCTCCAGTCAGGCCGGCACAGAGAGTCTACTCCTGTACTGGGACTGTCGGTTACGACCGCACCACAGCAGGGAACAGCGGAGTGCCAACGGGAACTGTGAGCGCCATTAGCAGTCCTCGCGTCACTAGGAATATTCATAGCAGGGGCGGGCTGGAGCAGCATGTTGATGAGGACGTGGAGCTGGAAGCAGCCGACTCCACAGCCCTGGTTCACGGCACCCCAAACAAGTTCAATAATATCAAGGGCAACATACGAAATCGACTGATGAACAAAGAAGTTACTAAGCAGGTATGTTAAATAATTTGTTTTTGGTTTATTAAATACAATTATATATTGCAATTATACATTTTTGTAGTGTAAACTATAAATTGCGCAAAATTATGTTTTTGTCGAAGTGACACACAACACGAGTTATGCTCGATTTTTTGCCGATTTTTGACACACCACGCCAAAAAGGTTGCCCATCACTGGCCTAGAGAGTTGCTCCTGTGGCCCCATGGGAGTCTGACAACCAATCAGAATACATTTCTTCCACAGGAACAGGAGAAAGAGAGATGGGGCTGAACAGATTATATAAAGCCCAGCAAGCCCCTTCCTTGGCCCTTCTCTTCTTCCTCACCAACATTGAAGCATATGATCACCTTTTCTGTTCGGGACTCAAGCCATGTGGTCCTTTCCACCATTAAACCATCTTTCCAAGCACCTTCCATGTCTCCAGTGTCTTTTTCTCCATTTGGAGCCAAACCCAGAAGGACATTTCTTCCAACAGGACCATAGGCACCTTACTGCACTGGTCTCTGAGAATGTAACGCTCTGAAACAGCCATATTGCATTTATTGAGGAATTAAGATTTAAGATTAAGATTTAAGATTTAGTTTATTTGTATGCCGCCCTTCTCCGGGAGGGACTCTGGGCGGCGAACAACTCAAAAGGGGAAAAGGGGATACAAACACAATACACGTAATTAAAATACACAAGAGTCATACAGCCATACAAGTCGAGAGGGGAGGGGAACTCATCAACCCCAGGCCTGCTGGCACAGCCAGGTTTTGACGGCTTTCCGGAAGGCCTGGAGAGAGGTAAGGGTCCGAATCTCCGTGGGGAGTTCATTCCAAAGGGCCGGAGCTGCTACAGAGAAGGCCCTCCCCCAGGTGGTAGCCAGATGGCATTGGCTGGAAGACAGAACCCGGAGGAGGCCAATCCTGTGTGATCTAACGGGTCTATGGGAGGTAATTGGCAGCAGGCGGTCTCTCAAGTACCCAGGTCCAATACCATGAAGGGTTTTATAAGTTACGACTAGCACTTTGAAGCGTATCCGGAGACCGATCGGTAGCCAGTGCAGCTTGCGGAGGATAGGTGTAACGTGGGTGTACCGAGGTGCACCCACAATCGCTCGCACGGCTGCATTCTGGATGAGTTGTAGTCTCCGAATACTCTTCAAAGGCTGCCCCATGTAGAGTGCATTGCAGTAGTCCAGTCTTGAGGTCACGAGGGCGTCGCGAGTGCCTCCTGGTTCAGGTAGGGGCGCAACTGGTGCACCAGGCGAACCTGGGCAAATGCCCCCCTGGTCACAGCCGACAGGTGATGTTCTTTTTTTTTTTTTTTTTTAATGTATATTTTATTATGTTTTCATTCTATACAATCACATATTCACTGTGCTTGATCAGGGCATATAACATTGAATAATAAACACGGCCCTCACTTATATAGAAAATGCCCTCTACAATACAAACCCAGTATACCACCTTGGCCCGCCATACACCCTCTTTCAACCCCCTCCAACTTTCATTCTTCCTTCTCACACACCCCTCTACGCCTACTTCCCCTCCCCTTCTTTCTAACCCTATCACTCCCTCTCCATTCCCTCCCTCCCTTCTCCTCCTCCTCTCTCTCACCCTCTCCACCCTCCTTCTTCTTTCACTCGACTCTTTCCTTCGGTATCTATTACCTTCCAGTATATTCGGTTTGTACTATTTTCGCACTAACATTGAAAAGCCACAGTATACAAATACAATCATGGAATTTAACACATATTGTATTTCCCCCCTCCCCCCTCCCCCTAAATCCCCACCTCCCTTCCCTCCCCCCGACTTCCCAAAGACCATACGTGGTATAATTTTTGAACAATCACAGTCTGAAATATCTCTACATTGAACTCAGCTTCTTACTGTTACCCAAATTTTAAACAATTTAAATTATTACTGATACTAAGCATAAGCTATCTGGAGTTTTTTAGTCCCATATTTACTTTTTATGTAATCAATCCACTTTTTCCAGTCTCTTTTGTATCTCTCATTTGAATGTTCTTTGAGATATGCTGAGATTTTGGCCATTTCGGCTAAGTTCATAACTTTCAAAGTCCATTCTTGAATTGTGGGTAAATCTTTCTTCTTCCAATGCTGCGCCACCAAGAGTCTTGTTGCCGTTATTAAATACAGGATCAAATTAGTCTCTGCTACTGTAAAATCAATGCATATACCCAGTAAAAACAGCTGGGGGGTAAATTTTATCCTTCTTTTAAAGATGTTTTGCAGGATCCACCATATTTTTATCCAAAATGCCTTAACATTACGACATGTCCACCATATATGAAAATATGTAGCATCACAAGAACCACATCTCCAACATTTAGGTTGAACATTTGGATACATAGAGGCAAGCTTTTTAGGATCTAGGTGCCATCTATAAAACATCTTATAAAAATTTTCTCTCAAGTTTTGTGCTTGTGTAAATTTCACATTTCTTACCCAGATTCTTTCCCATGTTTCAAGCATTATTGGTTCCTCGACATTCTGAGCCCATTTTATCATACAATCCTTAATCAGTTCCGTTTCAGAATCCATCTGTACTAATACATTATATATCCTCTTTATATGCATTGAGCTTTGATCTCTTATTTGTTTAAACAGATTATCCTCAACTTTTACAAAGCCAGTTTTTTGATCTGTTTTCCACCTAGCTTGTAGTTGACCATACTGAAACCACGTTTGAACTACCTTCTCTTCTTTAAGTACCTCTAAAGATTTTAGTTCCATCACCCCTCTTTCTGAGATAAGAAGTTGTCTATAGGTGGTTCTATCGTGTTTTTGTTCTACATTCATATTTTCAATTGCATGTCTAGGAATTGCCCACATGGGCACTTTATCATTTAGTTTATGTTGATATTTCTTCCAAACCCGCAATAAAGCATTTCTTAAGATGTGATTTTTAAATTTCTTATCCGTTTTTTTGTTAAATAACAGGTAAGCATGCCAACCATATAACAAATCATGTCCCTCGATATTCAAAATTCTGTCATTAGTTAGATGAATCCAATCACTAATTGCAGATAATGCCACTGCGTCATAGTATAATTTTAAGTTAGGTAATTTCAATCCTCCTCTTTCACGTGCATCTTGCATTATTTTCATCTTTACCCTCGGCTTCTTTCCTGCCCACACAAATTTGTTGATACCCTTCTGCCATTCTAAAAGATTCGCATCTCTTTTAAGTATTGGTAACATTTGAAAAAGAAATAAAAATTTTGGTAAAATGTTCATTTTTACTGCCGCTATTCTACCCAGCAAGGACAAATGCAGTTTTTCCCACCTTTTCAACTCCAACTGTGTACTATGCCAAAGTGATTCATAATTATACTTGTATAATTTCCCATTTGAGATTGAGATATTAACTCCAAGATATTTAACTTTTTTAACTACCTCACATCTTAGCGTCGCCCCCAGTTCTTCCTTCTGTTTGATAGTCATATTTATAGCTATTATTTTGGTTTTTCCTAGATTTATTTTAAATCCCGAGACTTGACCATATTGATTGATCGTATTCAATAATACCCTACTAGATTCCTGCGGTTGTTCCAATATTATAACCAGATCATCCACAAATGCACGAACTCTATATTCTTGCTGTCTAATTTTGATCCCTTTTAGACCGCCCAGGCCCCGTATCTTATTCAACAGTATTTCCAAAGTTATAATAAACAGTAATGGGGACAGAGGACAGCCCTGTCTTGTACCTTTTTCAATTTGAAAGGAGTCTGTCAGACTTCCATTGACAATGATCTGGGCTGTTTGCTGCTGATATATTGCACCAATTGACCGTAAAAAGCCATCTCCTATCTGCATTTTTTGCAATGTCTTCAGCAGGAATTGCCAATTAACTCGATCAAAGGATTTCTCCGCATCCAAAAATATGAATGCGGCCGGGATTTGATTGTTCTTTCCCAGGTATTCTAAAGCGTTGATAATTAATCTAACGTTATCCTTCATCTGTCTGCCCTGTATAAAACCAGTTTGATCGGTATGTATCAGTTGCTGAGTTACCCCCATTAGCCTATTTGCTAATATTTTAGTAAAAATTTTATAATCTACATTAAGTAATGAAATAGGTCTGTAATTTTTTGGTTGGGTAAGGTCTTGATCTTCTTTGGGTATCAACGATATGAACGCAGTCTTCCACGAGGGAGGCACTTTCCCTCCCGATTGAATTTTATTGAATAGTTCTCTGAGGGGTTCTACCATTTCTAACTGTAGATATTTATAATAAACAGCTGTTAAACCATCTGTGCCTGGTGCTTTCCCTAACTTTAATTGTTTAATTGCCTGCAAAATTTCCCCAGAGGTTATAGGTTGGTTCAGCTTATGCCTATGTTCTTCTCTGACTAGGGGGATTTTCTCTTTATCTAGGTATTTGTCTATATCTCCGTCCTTAATTTTATCCCCTTTATACAACTCTGTAAAAAATTCCCGAAATACCTTTTGAATCTCTTCCTGTTGAAACACTTCCTTCCCTCTGTGACACAATTTGGATACATTTCGAGCTTTCCTTTTTTTTCTAATCTGATAAGCCAACCACCTACCGGGTTTATTTGCATTGCAGAAAGTATTATGTTTAGCATATAATAAACTAGTAGCTACCTGGTCAGAGATCAGCATATCAAACTGAGATTTTAATATAGCAATTGTTTCCCTAATCTTTATATCTCCTGGATTCAATGTTAATTCTGACTCTTTCCCTTTAATTTCCTCTTCCAATTCTTTTCGTTTTTGCCCTTGTTTGTATCTATGTGTTTTATTTATATTCATTAATACTCCTCTCATATACGCTTTGCTTGCATCCCATACATATTCCAAAGATGTACCCTTGTTCATATTGAAGACAAAATATTCCGATAGCAATTTTTTACAATCATTAACATACTTTTCATATCTAAATAAGTTTTCATTCAACCTCCAGGACCTTCTTGCCTGGGCTACCCTTCCCAATTCCATCCAGACTGGATTATGGTCTGAAAGAACTCTCGCCATAATCTTTGTCTTCTTCACCCTACAAAGTAAATCATTTGTAATTAGTATAAAATCAATCCTTGAAAGAGATTGATGTCTATTGGAAAAAAAGGTAAAGTCATATTCTTCTGCATGCCTCTCGCGCCAAGCGTCTCGCAATTCAAAGTCGTCCAGCATGTCAAAAAAGGGTTTGGGTAACTTAGCTCGAAATTTGGTGTTCGGGCGAGCTGTCTTCTTATCTCTTTTGGTGTCGATCACGCCATTCCAGTCACCCATTAATATACAAGACTCAAAATCCCACTGTACTAATTTAGCATGGAGATTTCTATAAAATCCATCTTGTTGTTGATTAGGAGCATAAATTCCCAAAAGTAACGTCTTTTTCCCTTCTAAGATTAAATCTAATGCAATATATCTTCCAAAGGGATCTGCTTCAATTAGCTCAGCTTTAATGTCTTTTCTTAAATATACTACTATGCCATTTTTCTTTTCCATGGCTGAGGTCGCAAAATGTTGGCCCAGTTTGGGGTTAAACAAATATTTTTGATCGGTTGATTTGATATGAGTTTCTTGCAAGCAAATTATGTCATTCTTAAACTGTTTAAGATAATGAAATATTTTCTTTCTTTTCTGTGGAGAGTTCAATCCGTTAACATTCCATGTCAAAATCTTAGTTGTCATTTTTGGTTGCCTGAAGCTTTTTTAGAGCCTCCCGCAAGGCCTGTCTCACCTTTGGTTTGGCTCCTCCCACAGCTTCTGAGCTTGTTGCAGTAGCTCCTTGGTCAGTGGCCAATGATTGTTGAGATTGTTGCATAGTAGCTTGTTTATCCGTTTGTCTGGTGGTCTTGCGGTTGGATCTTTTTTCCTTGACTCCTTGCCCTTCCGGAAGAGGGAGATGATACATTTTATCTAATGGTTGTGTGGTTTGCTGTTTATCTTGTTCGTCTCGTGGTTTTTCATCATATCCCGAAGGTTCAGGGTATCCCATCTTCAGAATCTTATGATAGAAATCACGAGCTTTCCATACAGAGCTGAGACGATATCTTTGTTTGTCCATTGTAACTATAATACCGAATGGGGCATCCCATCTGTACTGTATCTGGCGCCTTCTGAGCTCTTCCACCAGAAAAGCATAATCTCTTCTGGCTCTTAGCATCTGAGGCGGTATTTCTTTCAGAACAATCAGGTCCTGTCCACCAATTTGAAGCTTAGTATTGTAGGACTCTTGTAGTATCATATTTCTAGATTCTCTTGTAACAAAGTATATTACCACGTCACGGGGAAGTTGCCTTTGTTTTGCCGCCCATGAGTTAACACGAAAAATCCTGTCAATCTGCCAATCAAAATTGGATCCCGGTTTTCCCACCAGACGGTCAAAAGCTTCAGAAAACATTTGCTTTAAGTTCTCCTGCTTTTCTTCACGCAGCCCCCTCACTCTTAATGCAAGCTCCATCTGCTTATACTGTATCATAATAATTTGTTTTTCAGCATTATCAATTTTTTGTTCCACCACTTCAGTTTTGGATATCAGGTTAGTTTTAGCTTCATTGAGAGTTTCTAAATTATCTTCCATTCCAGAAATATATTCTGTTATCACATTTACAATTCCCATCATATTATCATTCATTTTAGTGACCCTGGTATCGAATTTGTCATATAGAACTTCCATCTCATTCCTTATTTCATCTTTGAAATCTTTAATCATTTCTAGATTCTGTTCTCTGAATTCTTTAAACATTTCTAAGTTCTGTTCTCTGGATTCTTTGAACATTTCCAGAAAAAATTCTTTTGTTAGTACATCTCCACTAGGGGGCATAGATGGTGGGGGCTGCAACTTTGTGCCAGGTATGGGAGACGTTTTCGGAGGTAATTTAACAGAGGTTGATTTGGATGCCATTATATTTTGGTTTTAATTATTTATTCTAAATTACTAATCCACTGTACTATGTGGAGAAAAAGAAATTCCTCCCCCCCCCTTTTTTCCCTTCTTTTTTTTTTTTTTTTCCAAGGGGTTTTACGGAGGATTTCAAAAGAGAAAGTCCGTTTAGAATGTTTGGAATGTGTCTGAATCAACAAAGAGTCTTGAAAGCTTTAAGGGAGTAGCTCTAATTAAATTATAAGAGATTATTTCTTTACTTCTGTAGCAGGAAGCCGGAGATAACAGATGCAGAAGCTGTAAACGCCATTTTGAAGACAATTAAGCAAAATAGGTTTTTATAACATTGAAGCTGGTATTTCAGATAGAGAAAGGTTTAAAAGTTCACAAGTTGGTCTTTGCTCGTATTGATTTTTAATAGTCTCTTTTCTAAAGATTGTCCTGAGGGGGAGGGGATCCTGTCTCGTGCTGTGAATAACAGCTGCGAAGTTCAGGTCGGAGTTGAATGACTCAGCTTTGGGTTGACCCTCCCCCTCCGTCCACAGCTCACAAAGAAACAAACTGTGAACTTCAAAGAAGATTCTTACCAGCTGAGATTCCTCACTGCTTTTTTCTTGTCTGAAAAAAGAGTTATCTTCTTGATATTGAGTAGATAACGATCCTGAATTCTGGGGGCAGCTCTGTTAAGCTGCCGACCGGCGACAGGCCACTCCCCGGAAGCTCCCCGACAGGTGATGTTCTAAGGTCAGCTGTGGATCCAGGAGGACTCCCAAGTTGCGCGCCCTGTCTGAGGGGCGTAAATTTTCACCCCCCAGCCTGAGTGATGGAATACTGGCCAAATTCTTGGGAGGGAAACACAACAGCCACTCGGTCTTGTCTAGATTGAGTACAAGCTTGTTAACTCCCATCCAGACCCTGACAGCCTCCAGGCACTGGCACATCATGTCAACTGCTTCACTGAGTTGGCACGGGGTGGACAGATACAACTGAGTATCATCCACATATTGATGGTATTTTATCCCGTGCCATCGAATGATCTCACCCAGTGGCTTCATGTAGATATTGAACAGAAGGGGGGATAGGACCGAACCCTGAGGAACCCCATATTTCAGGGGCCTAGGGGTTGACCTCTCTCCCCCAACTAACACCGACTGTGACCTGTCCGAGAGGTAGGAGGAGAACCACTGAAGAACGGTGCCGCCCACTCCCACCTCTCGTAACCGTCGCAGAAGGATACCATGATCGATGGTATCGAAGGCCGCTGAGAGGTCAAGGAGCACTAGGATGGAGGAGCGACCTCCATCCCTGGCTCTCCAGAGATCATCGGTCAGTGCAACCAAAGCGGTTTCCGTGCTGTAGCCAGGCCTGAATCCCGACTGAAAGGCGTCCAGATAATCGGCTTCTTCCAAGGACTGTCGGAGTTGAGAGGCTACCACTTTCTCAACAACCTTCCCAATGAAAGGGAGGTTGGAGACTGGCCAGTAGTTGTTCAAACTAGCTGGGTCCAACAATGGCTTCTTCAGGAGGGGTCTCACCACCGCTATCTTCAGTGCCGGTGGGAAGAAGCCCTCCTGAAGAGAAGCACTCACCATCGCCTGGATCCAGCTCCGCGTCACCTCCTTGCTGTTCGCGACCAGCCAGGAGGGACACGGGTCCAGTACACAAGTGGCAGTACTCACAGCTCCGATGGCCTTGTCCACTTCATCAGGAGCAACAGGTTGAAAGTCAGTCCAGAGATGTTGTTCAAGACCTTCCCCCGGTACCCCGGCTGGCTCTGCGCAATTGGAGTCTAGGTCCATCTGAAGCCGAGCAACTTTGTCCGCGAGGAACTGGACATATTCCTCTGCTCTACCTTGTAAGGGGTTATCCGCAACCCTTGTATTTAGGAGGGAGCGGGTCACCCTAAACAAGGCGGCAGGGAGTGACTCAGCGGACGCTATCAGAGTGGCAATGTGATGGTTCTTAGCTGTCCGTATTGCCAATAGATATGCTCCGATGCAGTTTTTCAAAAGCGCTCGGTCTGACTCAGATTTACTGGCCCTCCAGCGGTGCTCTAGGCGTCTCTTTTCGTGCTTCATCTCCCGGAGGTCCTCGGTAAACCAAGGGGCCCTCCTGGATCCACTGCCGTGGATCGGCCATAAAGGCGCAATCCAGTGGAGAGCCTCAGATGCTACCGAGTTCCAAGTAGCAACTAAGGTCTCCACCGGACTGTGGGTGAGAGTATCAGGCATAATGCCAAGCGCCGTTTGGAAACCCTGAGGATCCATAAGACGCCTGGGGTGGAACCACCTAATCGGTTCCTCCTCCCTACAGCGGGGGATTGGTCTCCGAAAGTCAAGCCTCAGTAGGAAGTGGTCTGACCATGACAGGGGCAAGATCTCACTACCCCTCAAACCAAGATCACAACTCCACTGCTCTGAGAGAAATACGAGGTCGAGTGTGTGACCCGCTGAGTGAGTCAGACCCTGGATTACTTGGGTCAAGCCCATGGCTGTCATGGAAGCCATGAACTCCTGTGCTCCATCAGAGTGTTCGCCGAGCGAAGGCAAGTTGAAGTCCTCCAGTATCATAAGTCTGGGGAACTCAACTGCTATCTCGGCTACTGACTCGAGGAGCAAGGGGAGGGCTGTTGTCACACTGTTGGGAGCCAGGCACATCAACAACAAGCCCACTTGACCCGCAAGGTCCATCTTCACCAGCAAGGACTCACACCCGACAAGCTCTGGGGCAGGGATCCTTCGAGGAACTAAAGACTGTCGGATAATAATGGCCACTCCCCCGCCCCTTTTCTGAGGTCGCGGTTAATGAAGCACCTGAAAACCCTCTGGGCACATTTCTGTGAGGGGGACTCCTCCCTCCGGGCCCAGCCAGGTTTCAGTAATACATGCCAGATCTGCCCCCTCGTCTATAATTAGGTCCTGGATGAGGGGAGCTTTATGAACCACAGATCTGGCATTTAGCAACAGCAACCTGAGACCAGGGTCCTGACTACTCACGCCATCTGGCCTTGGAGTGGAACTCACAGGGCCGGAAGGGGAGATCCCTCTAATATAGGGAACCCTCCTTCCCTGGTAATGGCTTGCCCGGAAGTTCCCGCCATATCTGTCCCTCCCCATTATGACCCCTATGTTCTGGCCCACTCCCGCATCTGTGGTCCCTTCACCCTCTCCCCCAGCTGCCGGATTCATCGGCAGGCCCTTCGACACACACAGCCAAGGGCCGGAACCAGGCCCGGGTCCCCCTAGCACTTCTGCCAGAGCACTCAGTGCAGGAGGTCCCGGCTAAACTCCTGGCCCGCCAGCCAAACCCATACATACAGCCAATCACTCCCCCACAATACAAATTAAAACAGAAACAGCAATATAATAATAAAAGTGGGACATTCAGTCAGTCACAGTCATACCATACACTCCTCATACATATAAATATAAAACTTGAATAAAAAATTTACCAATATATAAAAATTAAGATTATGATTATGAGCCTGCGCAGTCCAGCCCATTGTATAGTCCAAGGAGGCCGGGGGATAGTGTCCAAGCCTCCCGAAGAACAGATATCCAAAGTCCAAGGATAGTGGGGCATAGAATAGTAGTTCACAATAGTCCAGAGCGAAACCAGGCAGGCCTGAAAGTCAAGTGGGCTGCGGGTAATAAAGAGTAACGGCGAAAGTTGTAGGGCCAGCCGCAGGAATTCAATTCCTGATCCCCCTCACAGTTATTGAAGAACTACAGTAGGTTCTTAAACATGGCAGGCAGCAACACTTTATAAAGAAACATCACCCAATTGTTCTAAACACAGAAGATACCCATGCACACACTTTTAGTTAAATGGTGATCTGATCACATAATTCACAGAATTAGCCCATGTCTGGGGAAAACAGCAAAGAATGGTGCAGTTCATAGAGAAGCTATATTTGGAGTTCTGGTCCTTTAAAACCAGTTAATAGGATTTCCAGTCAGAGTAAGGAATTTGACAAATTTGGCAGCAAACTTGGTCTTTTGAATCTCATCTGACATTCTGAGTCAGCAAAGAACATTGAGGAGAAAAGGAGCTGGATGTCCAGTTTTACAAAACAGGTTACTGTGAAAATTAATGATACCATGAATTCAGAAGTACTGCTAGTACTAGACCCAGGTAGGGGAAGCTTGGTGTCCAGTAATAACAGGTAATAAAGGTTATAGCAAATAGATTTTCCATTATCATATTGACCATCAGATTCATGCCAAGATTGTTACAGTTGTCACAGTCTACCAGATGCTTAGACTTGATTTGGCATTTTTATTCACCCTATTGAGTCCTTCCCAAAGTCCTGGGATAGCCAGATGTTGTTTGATGGTATTAACGGTATCACAGCAGGATGTAAATTATTCCAAGTAAAGCTTTCAATTGACTAATGGTGATTTTGTTGATGCCATGGTGTTTAAGTAGTGCTCCAGATGTTTTGGGATTGCACTCAAAATGTCTATTACTATTGGTTCTATCTTTGTTTTCTTTTGCTGCAATCGTTCTACTTCTATTTGCAAGTCTTTGTATTTTGTGATTTCTCCAGTTCTCTTTCTACTCTTTTGTATTCATCAGCTACAGCAACATCCACTATCAAGACTTTTTTTTGTCTTTCTTATTGACAATTGTTAAGTCTGGGGTATTATGTGGTGAGAGTTTGTCTTCTCAATTCTAAAGTCTCAGAGATCTCTAGCTTTTTTCGTTTTGTATTACATTTTCTATTTTGTGGCCCCAACAGTTCTTGTTTGCAGACAATTTTTTTGCAAATATTCCAGTGCACCATTGTTGCTACTTTGTCATGCCATTGTTTGTAGTCAGTGTGATCTTTATGCAGCA
The DNA here is from genome assembly GCF_051295495.1 of Thamnophis sirtalis. Classification (NCBI taxonomy): domain Eukaryota; kingdom Metazoa; phylum Chordata; class Lepidosauria; order Squamata; family Natricidae; genus Thamnophis; species Thamnophis sirtalis. The sequence continues at coordinate 77,150,903 of NW_028261381.1, forward strand.
GCTAAGTAGGTGGTCCACTGATTCTTCTTTGCAGAGGTGGTATTTGCTGTCTGTTGCTGTCTTCTGTCTGGCTTTGTATGAATTTTGTTCTTCTGGCTTGGTCTTGTACATTTAGAATATTTATTTGTTTATTACTTTTAAAAACTACCCATCTCCCTCACAGAGTGACATTGGGCAGTGTGCAAGACATAAAAGCATAAAAGTTGAATATAAATATTACAACAGGAGACAGTTAAAAGAAGAGTAGAATAATTAAAATTTAAAATTAAATATGTTTAAAGATGGGGGAGGGCTTTCAAGACACCAATCAACACCATGGCTATGTACTCCTATGTGTGGGCCAACAGAATTATTCCTCCTCTTTTTTCATCTTTGATCAACAAAACCTTGCTGTTACCTACTATGTCTGCTAATTTTTTTAAGTATTGGCCATGCAATACTTTGCCTTGTTCTATCTCTTTTCTCTTCTTCAATTGATCTTTCTGGTTGGCCAGTTTGGTCTCTCCCATGTTTGGTAAACCTTCATGATACACTAACTTCAGTTTATCTTCTTTACCATCCTTCAGGTATTCTTCCCTTTTTCTTCTTCAACTGTTTGATGTACTTGCAACATTCCATACCACCTATTTTCTTTGGTAAATAGAGTTTATCAACAGTGCTGCATGAGTGATGATCATCATCATAATAATTTTCTCCATCTCCTCCTCCTCCTGCTTCTCAAATAACAATATATTATTTGAACACATCTACAATAAAACAAGATTACTTTCCCCCATATAACAGTAAGTAGCAGCAGAAAGAAAACCATTTTATTCCTGGAATCATGACCGGTCTTTGATTTAAAAAACAGGAGGATAGTTTAGGCCTAGTGTACAGTTGTCCACTTCTGAAAGTGAGCTAGATTGAAATGAAGTAGGGCTAAAGGAAACAGCCTGTTGTTCTACTGCTGAAGGCAGCTTCAATTGCAGAGATGTTAAGTTTTGAAACAGTGGAAAACTTTACTTTTCTAATGGGCAATGATTCTTATCAAGTGTAGACTGTTTCTCTGTGAAGCAGTAAAAAGTATTTTTGAATTTTTGACATGCTGTTAACTCATTGTGAATGGTAATAACTTCTCATATTAATAATTATGCATCCTACAGATGTTCACATAACATCAGAAAATTGTCCATGATCTTTATTGGATTTTTTTTTAGTACTATTAGGGAATTCTGGCACTGGTACAGAATGCTTTTTGGGCCAACTCGAATTGATGTGATGTGGAATAAAGATTACTCCATGCACCATATGGCATGCACCATGGCCAGTGGAGGATTTATACCACTATCAAAGAACAATTTAGATTTTATATGTGAAAATCTTTTTCATGTAGGAAGCAACTATCACAGTTTATAAGTTATTATCAATTGATTTATAGGTGCACAGGCAAAGGTGAATACCCTGAAACATTTCATTTCACGTGGTTACAAATGCTTACCCATTTCTTCCAAATTGCTGAATTTATTCTGAGGTCACAATTACGGTTTGGGCTCATCTACAAAAACAATGACAATGGACCTATACAATGAATTCCAACTGGCAAGTCAATCCAGCCATACTGAAGCATTCCTTCACAATGGAAATGTGGTCCCCTCCTATCTGCTCCAAGGCCCACTAAAGCAAATGTGATTCATGTTATTGATTTCTGTGGCCTATGGAGCAGACCCAGAAAGTTACAGATAGTTCAGAAAGAAGCAAGGCAAGCCTGTGCCAGTTCCTACTGTAACTAAATTATGCATTTTACTTGATATGAATGAAACCTCATTTTGGCTAATTTGTCTCACAAACATCTGTTTGCATTTACACATTTTTCTGACATGATATCAGGCCAATTATGCATCTGCTGTATCTCTCCAGCATATGGTACGTGCTACAACAGATCGATCAGTTATGTGATCAGAGTGTGTGGTAAACATCTTTGTAGAACATATAACACTAGCACTGTTTTCCAGAAGTAAACTTTCATTTCTTTGCTGTTCATGTTCTGTTTTTGTTATTCTTGGAGGAATTAACCACTGAAGTTCTGAAAATTCAGTATTTTAAGGTTCAGTATTAAACATTGCTCTCTGTCTCTTAGTCTCTTGAGCACATACTCCCCCAACCCCCGCTTTTTCTCTCTCTCACACACAGACAGACAGAAATATAAACAAGATGCTGGCTTGTCCTCAAAATAGGCACCTTTCTCACAATCTTTCAGGAAAGGTTTAAGAACTGGACATAACAATATTATCATTTTGTAAGTAAATGGTTTTAGTAATCTTAAAAAGTGTGGGGCCTCTTTTTTATTTTTTTATTCCCCAGGAACTGGTTTCCTTCAACTTGACATTGTACAGCAATATTATTCAAAGAAGTTTTAATTGAAGAAGAAAGACAAGACGCCATGTTCTTAGCAAGAATCTAGAAGCAGTAATTTTTTATGCAGATGCTTGTCCATTATTGGGCATGTGGGAGCTACCCAGTCATTAAATAAGTCTACACAATCTTTTCCTATCTTACTTCTCTCCAAAACAAGGTATGGGTGATCTTTGATGATGGTCATTCTGAGCCAGATTATAGCAGAATATATAGATGGTGCCATCTTGAAACATGGTAATTTATACATTGGGATGATGAACATTCAATTTCTATTCAGACTAAGCTGAGTTTCCATAGTAGCTCAGAATGAGAAACATGAAAGTAACGAACCTAAACTATTGAACACATGGTTTAATCTTGAAAGAATGCCATTTACACTAAGGATCAGATGATTTAATAATAGCAATAGCAATATTACTTAGACTTATATATGACTCCATAGTGCTTTACAACACTCTCTAAGCAATTTACAGAGTTAGCACATTGCCCACAACAATTTGGGTTCTTATTTTACTGAATTTATCAGAAGGACAGAAGGTTGAATCAACTTCGAGCTGGCAGGGATCGAACTCCTGGTAGAGGGCAGAATCACCCTGCAACAAAATAAGGCAATAGATGTCGGACATGAATTGTAGATTTCTATAGGTACAGCAATCAGCATACAAATAATAAAATACAACAGCATACAAATAATAAAATACAAATACAATACAATACAAAGCTTGCAGGATTCTCTGAGTGCTTTGAAATGCAACTGTTAGGGAGGTAGTATAGAAACTTCCTAAATAAACATGAAAGTGTTGATAATACATGTGAAGCTCAGGAGGAAATATATTGCGTAAACGTACAATACAATCTCTGTTGTTTTCACACACTAGCCTCCATCTGTGGACAATGATGATTTGGGCTCATAAAATGAGAAATATATTTACAGTATAAGGCAGATAAAATGAAGCCTTACACTGTGTGGTAGCGTAATTCTTCATTTTATCTGTGTTTATACTGCTAATATCTACACTACACTCTGTGGTAGTGTGAAATAAAATGAAAAGTTCTAGATACCTTTTCCTAATTTCCTTCCATCTGGCCAATGACCAAAGCAAATCTCTTTACAGGCATTGTAGAACCAGTGTGATACAGCGGCCAGACTAACTTGATAGGCTGCTTCTTTTATTCCATTTCTGGAGTTACTTTTGAGTTAATTGCAGTAGTCATTTCTTTTTGACAATCATCCAGAAAGGTCGGTTAGATGCAAAGGAATCCCTGCAATCACTGATGCCTTTGAGCATCTTCTCAGTAGACTAGAGATGGATGGCAATGGCTAAATTAAGTGACCAGAATGCAGTTGTATATCACTCTAGCTTAATCCTAGCCAGACTAATAACCATAAAAATGCCATGTCTTAGAGCAATCATTGTGTTCATTGCTATTATTAGCTGTTTTTTCCCCTCGTGTGGCCTTTGTATTTTACAATCAAATCCTGAATGGTGGCTACTGAGATAGTAAGGACTATGCCACCACTGACCAGATTCCTCCTTGCTTAGAAAAACAAGCATCACAGTGGGGAAACTATGGAGACATCTGTCTAAATCTCTCCCCTTTGGTTTAGATTATAACAACAAAATGTCTGAGTTGATACGAAACAATCACCTGCAGGCAAACCCAAACCATGCATTTTTCAGCTAAGCAGCTGGAGACTGTGGGGAGAAGAAAGCCCATTTATTTTCATTCTTTTGGCTAACCCAAGTTTCTTCTATTTCTCATTAAGCATTTAAAAATAGAATTGGCTTTCCTGAAGGGAACACAATGCCTTTCCTCATTGCTCTAAGACATCTGATGGCTTCAGACTATTGGACAAATCAAGGTTGGATTCTTACTGGAAGACAAAATTGGATCAAATATTAAGTTCTCTCCCCGGGGTCTTGGTGAGGAAGGATTGTTTTGTATGGCTGTACTGGACCATAGTAGGCTCTTCTGTAACTGTTTGGAGAAAGTTGACTATCTTGCAAGTCTGTATGGGCTCACTAGTTTCTCAATATGTACAGTTATTTCTTTATATAATGTGTAACCTGTACTTTCACCACAAATTCTTTGTAGGGCAGTAATTAAGCCTAGAAATATCAAGGTCAAGGGAAACTGGCTCCAGGAAGGCATTGCAGTTGATGCCTCAATCTCAACTGATAGGAAGAGCTTTGTACTGTTGAAGCTATATGCACCTTAACCAGGGGTGGGTTGCTGCCGGCATTACTGCTGGTTCAATGCGCAAAAATGTTTGCGCCCGTCCGCTCCATGCATGCACATTTGCACCTCAAAATGTCTGTGCATGCGTGAAACGTTAAAAAAGGGAAAATACATTTCTGAAATGAAAATTGTTCTGCGCATGCGCAGAACAGAAAATCAAGATGGCACCACTGTAGGAGAACCAGTCCGGGGGCATAGCAGGCCTGGGTCACTGCCGGTTCCAGCTACCCAGCTGCCAAGTTACTACCTATTTGGCCAAACTGGTCCAAACAGGTAGGAACCTACTTCTGGCCTTAACCAATTAAGCTGAATGTAATAACAGGTGTCAATAAAAAATATTAATGAGATTTATTTCTCACCTTTATTTTGTACAACTCAAGACAGCATCCATAATGCATCCTCCTCCTATTTTCCCCACAACAACAAGAAGCCTGGGCAGCCAGAGAATGTTTGGTTAGAAATTATCTGTCTTCTCTGCCAATTCATACTTTGTCAGTTTCTACTCCAGCACTTTAACCACTACACCAAATTGGATCAGTTCAATAGACTTGCTCCTTCTGAATTGTAAAGGCTCAGGGTTGACTCACCCTTCCATCCTTCCGAGGTGGGTAAAATGAGGACCCGGATTGTTGTTGGGGGCAATATGCTGACTCTGTAAACCACTTAGAGAGGGCTGAAAGCCCTATGAAGCGGTATATAAGTCTAACTGCTATTGCTATTGCTATTAATGAGAAACCAGTTTGTAAGTTGGAGGCATGCTGTACCACAATTGGGGCTGAATACCCATATACTCATAAGATCATCTCTTCTACTCAAACCATGCCTGTTCTGCGCATTCTCTCTGGGAGGGACACTAATCGAAAGAATAGGAGCTTGGAGGTATGTCTTCTTAATGTCTTTCCCATATTATGGAACTCTTTGCCTCTTGCATCCCTGGAGGCTTAGTCTGCTTGCTTTTCCTGAAGCTGCAAAAATCATATTGTTCTGATAGGCTTTTGATGTGGGTGGTGCTCATGGGCTGCAATGAGAAAATCATTGCGGTTTATAATTCTGTTTTTGTTATTTTTTTCTGCTGTTGGTGCTGCTACCTCTCTTGGTACTAAAAACTACAGAATACAATGTATCTGCATAAACAAGTGGCACACTTTGCATAAGCAAGATGAATTATAATCCCTCTGTAAGAACACATGGATCAGGGCTTTTCTATGAATGCACTTTTAGAGATGCGCTGGGCCCCCTTAACTTACATACATTTAAAAGTCTATTTAAATAATATTCTTGCCCATTTTCCTATTAGAAAATTATCATAAGCCATCCACAAATCTATTACTGCAAGTATTACTATTGTCCCTATTTTCTTTAAAACATAACTTGCTTTTTTTTAACAAGGATGGATAACAATGTATATGGCGTCTCTCTCTCCCTCCTTTTCCATTTGCTATGTTACTAAGATCATGGACATTCTGACCTGAAAGCATTCTGAAGAACAAGACTTATTTGTAAGGTAAGCAGTAGCCAGCGAGGTAGATGTCCAGTCTATAATACTGGGATAGTGGGTTTTTAAAAAAAATTGATTTAAAATTAACTGAGCTAGTAGAGATGAGAGTAAATATTCAGATTTTATCTACAACAACCCCTTATTGAGTCACAATTTTATGTAGAACTGTTGGCACCCTACAAATTTCTAGAAAAATCAGGAGAATAATGTAGAAAGGTTACATCATTCTTTCCAATATAGATACATGGATGCTTAAAGGTTTATGTGTCCCTTTTGAATTGTTGCATACTGTAAATATGACCTAAAATATGACATATTTTGCACATGTTTTCTAACATTAAATAAAGAAAATCCAATTAAACAAATGAGTGAAAAACATACTTGTTCATTTATTTATTGAGAAAATGATCCAAAGCTTACACTGTTGGTAGAAACAAAACAACATAAATTTAAATCTCTAAACCAAGGGAGAATGAGCTGCTTTCCTATGCTGGAATGCATCTCATTAAAGAAGCAAAATACAACTTTGACAAGGCTGGCTGGCTAACCTGATCAAGAGGACTTTGAACTAAAATACAATGGAGTGTGTGTGTAAATCATAAGACTATTAGTGTAATTGGTAACAGGTTAAATACAGCAGCAAAGTGAAATGTTTTGGAAATTACCATTTTAACAAATAACAAAGAAAACACAGCCATAAAAGAAAAGGAAGGCCGAATTTAGGAAATCTGCTCTCTTTTTAATTTACAAAGTATTGGTAACAAGCAAGATGAGGTGGGAATCATGAGGTACAAATATAAACATGACGTAATATGGATTACATATACATGGTGGAGCATACAGGACTTGATGGATAACCCTTGTTAAAAGATACAGGAAACATTAGTGTGGAGGAGGTATAGCATTGTGTATGAGGAATGAATTTACCTATACAGAGATCCACTGGACAGATGATAATACGAGTGTTGTAAGTACCTAGATTAAGATAAAAGGGTAAAGTAACAGACTACCATATAAGTCAGAAAAGATAGATGAAGATTTATTAAGGCAGATAACTGAAACTTCAAAAAACATGAAGTGGTTGTGATGGAAGATTTTCAAATACCTAGACATCTATTGGAAGACTTAATGTTACAACATATAAGATAACTTGTTTTGGGAATAATTTTAAGTTACAAAAGGTTGATATGATCATTAGGACATCTGCTACCCTGGCTTCTGTCCTTACTAACAGCTGGGAGTGGAATAAAGATATTAAAGTGATAGGAACTGTGAGTACAAGTCACCATACATTTTTAGAGTTCTTGACTTTTTTAAAAAATAAAAACACTCAGTTAAAAATAACCCAAAGTATGGGTTTTAGAAAGTTGGATTTTAACCGAATTAAGATAAATAGTAAGGAGCATGATATGGGAGAAACATTTTTAACAACAAAGATATTATATTTAGCTGGGGCTTTAGAAACTGAAATTAAGGTTGTGGGGGATTCAGAAAAAACAAAGCAGATGACAACAAATATTCCTCTTGTCCAATAAAGTATTTCCCTTGATAAAGAAGAAGAGGTTCATCTCTTTTGACCTATTTTGACAAAGCCATATTGACTGTTAGCTGTCTTTAAGATACTTAAACTGGCTTGCTTTGTTATTTGCTCTAACAAGTTTCCAGTTGCTGATGTTAAGATAACTAGTTAGTAATTACCAGTATCCTCTTTTTTCTTTTCATGAAGAATGGGACTAATTACTCTTCTCCAATCCTCTGGTACTTTTGCAGTTCTCCAGATAATTGACAGACCCCAACAGTTCTTTAGCTAGTTCCTTTAGTATTTTAGGGTGCCTTTCATCATGGTGTGGAGACTTGAAAGCATTCAAATTACCTAGAAAATCCTTTTTCACATCTTTACTAATCTGCACCCTCCCACAGTTGTGTTGGGAGTCCACTCTATGCTATTCAAATCACCATTTCCTTTGGATCCAAAAGGCAAAACAGGAGTTGAGTCACTCTGCTTTGTCTGGGTCATTTGTTAAGATCTCTTTATTTGAAGTAAGCCATTAGCCATTACACTCTTGCTGGAGATATATTTGAAAAACTCTTTCTTGCTGGATTTTCCCTATTCTGCTAGCTCATTTCATCCTTTGTCTTCCTTGCTACATTCATCTGAGATTCATCCTCTTTCTCTTCACTACTTCCTGTGTCATTTTCCCCTCCATTTTAATTTTCATTGAAGTTACTAGCCAACAAATAGAAGTTTGTTTCTTCTGGAAAAAGAAATTATGGCAAGAAATGAATCTTCCATTTATTATATTTGATTGATGTTAATGTTTTCAATTAAAGGTATTGATCTATTTGATATTTCAAATACTGACCAACATTTAATTTTGTCTGTGATTGTCTCCCTATGTGGGGCCTGAAGCAATTGAACCAAGGTTTTTCTTAATATCTTGGTCCAGTTATTCTATTGGGCTTTGTTTTTAAAGTAGGATAAATAATTATTTCTTACATGCAGAGAAATCATAATCTTTGCAAATATATGCTATATATATGCTATATATATGCTATATAAATATATGCTATATATATATATATATATATATATATATATATATATATATATATATATGTGTGTGTGTGTGTGTGTGTGTGTGTGTGTGTGTGTGTGTGTGTGTGTGTGTGTGTGTGTGTGTGTATGTATATATATATATATATATATATATATATATATATATATATATATATATATATATATATATATATATATATATATATATATATATATATATATATATATATATATATATATATATATGCATGCCTATTTAGGAATAAGTGAAGTTATATGATTTTGGGTTATAATTATGCATTAAGTGATGCTTTTCCTGCTTGGTTAATAAAAAGACATAATTTATACATGACCTGGTGGCTGATGGATGATAACTGGGTTTGTGAAGTCTGACTTAAGAATGCATTTCAAAAATGGTAACCGGCAGTAGCACATATTTCTACATACATACTGTTAGTAACATTTCGTTATTGTTGTTGTTGTGCTTCTATGTTGCTGAAGAAGCATGTGAATCATGCCCATCTTAGCAAGTGTTATGGCAGGATTCTGTGATTCAATCCATCGGCCACAACCTTCAGCATGTCCAGACTTAACATCTCTCCCCAGGGATGCCCTGCAAAGACCTTATGGGTGAGTGAGGCTTGCATTCAAAAGGCAGAGATTGCATTAAGGTACTTCAGGGCAAAGCAATGCTGATATGAATGGTTAAATAAGAGCAAGCCAGGGCTACGTTTAACTTTTGTTTCCCTGGATGCCAAGGCCCCGACTTTGTGTCTGTCTTTTCCAAGGCCCGGTGCCTTCCTCTCATTTTTTCCAGAGAGGTAAACAGCTGGGGGTTCTGCCAATTCAATTAAGAATGCTCATGCACACATTATATAATGAGACAGGAATGTAGCCCCCTGAAGCCTAGTCTTGCAATCTAATCTGCTCTTTAGTGGCCCCCAAAGATTCTTGAAACTTTTGTGGAGGGCTCTCTCTCTCTCTCTCTCCCTCCACCCCTTTAGTGCACGTCGGTCTTTCCACACTTTCCCTCTGTTTTTCTTTCCTCTTTGGCTTCCCTTCTCTGTATTGTTTTAAGTTGGTGGCTGGGCTGTGTGCCAGATTAAATTTCATCTGCTTCTCCTCCTCCTCCTCCCCCCACCCCCAAATCTTCCCCAGAAGTGATACTGTTTACTTTCTCTGCTCCTTTTCTGAATGTCTTTGTACACATTGCAAAGGATATAATCACCAGCTGTGGAGAGCTTTGTGAAATGTTAACTTATTCCTCAATACCCTAGGGCGAATGAGTGTTTTTATACACACACACACACACACACACACACTTGCATATCTGTGTGTATGTTTGTGTTTAAAATATGAAATGAAACAACTGGCTCTTTAAAAGGCAACAACATATTTGTTACATTCCAGCATGATTTTCTTTAGTTTGGTTTCTCCTTCAGGTGAAGTATTGGGCAAGCATGTGGGTGTTCTATTTAAGCTCTCCATGTAGGGGAGCCCCTTGTGGAAGTGGGTGAACTTATAAGAAGCCCATTGTTTCCTTCCACAAAACGTTTGGAAACAATGATTGGGGCGGGGGTGGTGGTGGTGGGGTGGGTGGAAGAAAGATTAACCTTTAAAAGTCTCTCTCTCCCCTCTTTTCCTCTTTGGTGGGTGAGGGAGAGGTCAAACTCTGCCCATTGACCTTTGCCCTGTGACCTCTGTGAACTAAAAGCAAGCCTTTGAAGTCGGGAAGAGCACCCCAAGGAAAGGAAATGTGACAAGCAGACGCTTGAAGCGAGAGGACATGGTGCTGGGGTGGGCGAAAGCAGGGCTCGGGGCGCCCAGCTCTCACACCTTGTGAATTGGCACCGTCAAACGCCCACACACTTGGAGACTGACAGCAGCCGTGGGGGGGAGGGGGAGGGAGGGTGACAAATCCTCCGCTTCCCTTTCTTCTTCCCCATGCTTTGTGGTCAGCATCCATGCAGGGTGATGATGCTTTGAACTCTCTGTGATTTGGCGAAGCTGGAACCCCAGGGAACTAGAGACAGAGGGGAACCCAGAGGACTAAAAGACTGGAGCTGCTGCGGGAAAGAGACCTTCCCTTGACCAAACTGTTCTCTTTGAAGGCATGATAGGATGTGTCCCTTATTACCTGAATTGATCCTGTCACATGCATGACCCCTGCTGGTAATAAGGAGAAACGGGTCTTTGTTTTAGAGAAGTTCTGTCTCTCCTCCTCTTCATTTTTTTCCCCGGAAAAGAGAATTTGGGGGAAAGAAAATCTATCACAAATTGTGTCTTTTCCCTGGAACTACAGCCAGAATCAAGACTGCAGTCACTGTTATGACAGTTACCTAACTGTAATGTGTGACAGCAGCATCCTTCCTTTACAAATGCCCCTATTGTGTTCCGCAGTGTCATAATTCCCAAGACATTACGTTGTGCTAACAAATGCAAAAAGCAGATATAATTTATATAGGGCAGGCAGATGGGATAAGAGTGATGAAAAGCAGTTTTCCATTGACTACTTTGTAGGATATCATGACAGCTGTACACGTCTGGAGTTGGCTTTGTGGGAATCTCTGTAGGTAAACAGGAAGTAAATTATCAGCAATAATGGGATCAATTAACCCACCATGGAGCCATTGTCAGCCGCAAATGCAGGATATGTACAGCCTAGCTGGAAATGACAGGGTAAAGTCTGCTGAGTTGTGTCTAGTTGTATCCAGCATTGCCATTCCAGGCATAACTTTATGAATGAGTCTATGTATGCACAACATCTCCTGCAGATAATAAAGAAAGTTTTATCATAGTGCTCCATGTAATTATTTATTTGACTGTCTCAACTTCCATGTTATCTTGGTGATGGCCTGCAGCTGCCACCTGTGCCCTGGGTGACTTTAACATTTTTGACAAGAGAACTTTTTTACTTTATTTTTTATTCTTAAAAGCTCATGGCTTAGACAAGTAGCAAGTACCAATATTGAACAGATTTATCTTTGGTTTGTGATGGTGACTGGAGAAACTTCCAACATTCTCTCTGGTTTTTGGAAAAGTTTTGAAAAGAAAGACTAAATTAAGAATTTCTATCTCCAAATCTTATACAGAAAATACTGCATGTGCAGTTTCCTACAGATTTTTTTCCCCACCACAAAAACATGCAGAAGAAAATCTTAATATGATGTATTAAAGATATAAAAGAAATCAGCAGATAATTTATTTTACCCCAAAATACAGTGATATGCCAAAATGGACTACATCATATCTCAGGCAGCAGCAATGAATGGAGTCCAGTGCCATATCTCCTTTTTGACTAGACACCAGGGGTGGGTTTCAACCGGTTCGCGGCAGTCCCTGTGAACCGGTTGGTCGGCGAACCCGGAAGTAAGTAACTTCCGGGAACGGCGAAGGGCCCACCCTCCCGCCCGCGCTCCTTACCCGGTTTTGACGAGTTCTGCGCTTCCACGCATGCGCAGGACGCATACAGCGCCTGCGCGATCCTCCAGGAGCAGCTGGAGCCTCGCACAGATGCTAGCACACATGCGTGCACTGCACGCGTGCATGAGGACGCCACCGGCCCTGTTCCAACCGAACCGGTTGGAATGGGGCGAGAAACCCACCCCTGCTAGACACACACAAAAAACAGTTTGTAGTCAGAAATGCGGCAGAAAAATAAGCAGAGTACAAGCAGTTGTGCTCAGTTACGTACGTATCCTGATTTTAAAAGACATTGAATAGACAAAACACAATCCTATATGTTGCAGACAACCATACACTTAATGTTATTTTATTATATGATTTGCAACCTTGCAAATATGCCTGAACATTTCTTTCCTTCTGGTCCTTTCTTTATTTTTTGAAATCCTTTATTGACATGAACTTCTGCTGAGCATTGCTTAAACAAGAAAAAAAATGTCCTCATGCAGAGATATACATAATAGGATTGCAACTTGACAATTCAGACTATGAAATCCTATGAGGTGGGTTCATTTTCTTGAAAAGAAAAAAAAACCAGAATGTTATTTAATGAAAAGGAGTACAATGGGCTTGAGGTGATTTTTTTCTGAAAAAAAGAGTTTTCTCACTCCATCCCTGCTCTGCTCTCTAACTTGATAGTCACTTTGTCAACCCACTTTTATTTTTGTTGCCACCAGCAATAAATAACTAAATAAACTTCATTGGGAAAAGGGAAGAACACAGTGTTATTCTCCCTGTCCTCCTTTCTGGAATCTTGGAGAATGCTGAAAAATTTCTTTTCCTGGAGAAAATATGTGTAATGATCCATCCAGTCCCTTTGCTTGCACACTTCTATATCTAATAAAATCTGAAAGTTCAACTGGAGTACTGTTGGCCTATATTAATAACTTCAATAGTAAAATCATAGAAAAAATGACTTTATAGTAAATATGTTTAAATGCATATATTGAACATAGAAGAAATGATCTCAATGAGCCATGCATGTTTCTCAACAGAATACAATTCAATAGCAATAGCAATAGCAATATAGCAATAGCAGTAGACTTATATACCGCTTCATAGGCCTTTCAGGCCTCTCTAAGCGGTTTACAGAGAGTCAGCATATTGCCCCCAACAATCTGGGTCCTCATTTTACCCACCTCGGAAGGATGGAAGGCTGAGTCAACCCTGAGCCGGTGAGATTTGAACCGCTGACCTGCTGATCTAGCAGTAGCCTGCAGTGCTGCATTTAACCACTGCGCCACCTTGGCTCAGTAAGGCTAAGTATGGAGTTTCTCACATGGAAAACAAAATCAAACAATTCCTTTGTGAGTGGCTGTAGAAAAATAATTTGCTGTGTTTGCGATTATTATGTAGCAATTGCACAACTGTTCAGCAGTATCTTAGATTTAGTTAAGAGAAGCTTTGCATATTAATCCTAAGTAGTCAAGGGGCTGTTCTGATTCTTTTAAAACAGGAGCAGTACATTGGAGGATTGTCCAGATGCTGTTGAGTTAGAGCTCCCAGCATCCTTTCTCCCTAAGCAGGTTTACTGGCAATGATGAAAATTATGATTCAGGAATATATATATATATATATATATATATATATATCAATCAGACATATACTGTAGGGATGGCCAGCAATAGGGATGATAAAGGTAACAGTCAACCCCATCTGGAAGTCTTCTATCTCACTGAGAAGATTGAATGGAATGGAAAATAAGTTCACAGAGGTAATATCTTGACAGTTTTCAAGTGTTTAGTTGCTCAGTCTGGTCCTTGGAGATATGAAAAAGTTCAAGTATAGGAAAAATAATAATGTCAGGATACATGAATCATGCAGATCTGTGCATTTTAATATATACAAAGACTACTGTTTTCCCACCCATGATTTAAAATATGAAAAGTAGATCACAAGCCATGCCAAAATACTTGTCTTATGTTCTCACTTAACAGAATGAAGTATTGTGTGTGTATGTGTGCATATATGCATGAAGATATACATATTTATCAGTCTGCTGATTGCGATAAATGACACAAGTCTATATACACATATACATACATACTGTATTGTATATACATACTTTAGGAGTGCAAAATAGCACACATAGATTATGAATACAACCACCCTGTGGGGTAGATTGGTTATTAGTGAATGACCCTCAAATTAACTGGGAGCTTCTCTGGATGAAAGTGAATTTGATTCTGAACCTCACAGATTATAGACCAGAATTTTAATTAGGATATCAAACTGTAGTGTAGATATATATCAGAATTGATAAACATATCTAGAAAGTCCTAGAAATGCATGTCATGATTCTGAAAGAATGTTTTTTTGGCATTTGCTTTTCCATACACATGCCTTTAGATAAATTACATGGAAAACATACATGGAAAACAATGGTCTTTCATATCCATATCACAGTGGATCTCTGTTCCTTTCTGAAGGTAGACTTCATTTTAGGATTTATTTAGAAGAACTTGGTCCCTTCCAACTCTGTTAATCTGTTAAGAGAGGTAATAATAATGCCAGGATGTTGTGCTTCCATCTATCTCAATACAGCATTTCATTTCTCTTTGAGGTGTGGCCTCTGTGAGGGCTAGGATTGGGGTTTAAATAAACACACACTTGGACAAATTCTCAAGGATTATACTGTAGTGTTTAAGTTCACATATACCTTGAAAATTGTGCTGACTATTTAAAGCCCCTGAGGACTAGCAGAAGGGATTAAATAGTAAAATGAAGGCAGGGGGTATGAATAGTCTTGCCAATATAGGTTGGGATAGGGAGGGAGGGAGGGAGAGGCTGTATTTTCAGAACCTGAGAAAGTTGCCAACTCTTGACCAAGATAGGTAGGTAGGTAGATAATAAATAGAGATAAAACAACAGTTGAATGGTAAGTGACTAACAATCCATGAACTATTTTATTCTATATAAATAATTATAAATTATCTTTTCTGATCATTCAAGATATTAAAAAATATCAAATAAATACAATATTCTGTTTGCATATTCAGAAAGATAAAATGTGTTCGGAACAAGTATATTCATGCCAATAAAGGTGAGTATTCACTGGCACCCAATTTAAAGTAAAGCTGCCATATCAAGGCCTCCAATCTGCATATGGCCACCAGATAGCAGCAAAGAAATAAAGAAATTCTGTCTTTAAGTGCCATTATTAGCCATCTAGATTTTTGCAATTCGAATCTGATAGCCTTAACCAAAGGATTATATGGATTACCAAGTGGCTGCTATCACTTACTCTCTGAAACTGTGTGTATGTGATAAGAAAAATATCACAGCTGCTTTTTCACAGCTGTCCAGAAGTGTTCATCTGAAAACAGATGTTTCAGTCATTACTATGAAGAATCCTTAACTTGATTGGGGTTGAGATTATTGATGTACTATAGAAGATATTTATATCTCAAACACATGTATAGCACCTATGTTCTAAAGCAAGTTTTTAAGATGGAGTTGCTTCTAAATATGTGTAAATGATTATAGTCTTAAGTTGAAATAACATTATTTCTAATGGAACTCCCAGAAAAATAACTCTAAGCTTCCAGTCTTATATATTATGAGCCAACTTCTTAAGGATAATATCTCTATGTGCTAAGTTGGTAGCGTCTACACTGAATCACTGAGAAAAATTATTTCTTTTTCAAAAACAAACTGGAAGGATAAACTTCAACCTTTAGTTCATATTTCTTCCTTTAAGAAAGCACTTGTCACACTACCTCAATGGTAAGGTGGAGAGTAATGTGAAATTTAGCACAGAAATCGAGGCCATTGTAGGAAACCACAACAGAAAAGAAAATCTGTTGCATCAGATGCATATTATCTGATGGGAGTGCAAATAAAGGATTTGGTGTTTTTTTTAATCAACACCTCTATGTATGTTATGACAACTGCCAAGGGGTTAATTTTACTCAATGGAAAACTCACTAACATTGAAATTTTAATATAGCTTCTTTTAATAAGGGGAACTGACTCAAATGTCTTGTTTATTTTACTTGGTCAGCTCAGCACACATCACTTGGCTCATGTTATTGGCAGGTTTTCTAATTTCTCACTGTTCATTTTCTCAGTCATATTTATTCTCTTTACAAGTTTTATTTTTTTGCATGAAATAAGATGCTTGATGTGAATTATGTCAAGAGTATGCTGATGAAACTGTCAAAGGATACAGAGATGAATGGATGAAAATGTAGATAAATGCTGTTCTCTCCCTCTTTTTTGTCTTTATCCTGTTTTTCTTTAATCATTCCATTCCATTTCCTTTGGATTCTTAACCTCCTCTTGCACCATATGCTTTTAACTTCATTGCTTTCTACACTCATTCACTCTACATTATCCTCAAAAAAGAAAGAAGAAGAAGAATAAATGAAGGCATCCTGGATGTGTTTTTCTTCTGCCAGCCAATCTCTTTGCTCATTTCCTATAAAAGATTAGGTATCCTTTCATGACATGTTTAACACAAGATTTTAATTTCTTAGAATTTTTGCAGTGACTCATCTATACTCTTCTGGTGTTTTTCTTTCTTTTTTTTCTGGGAAACTTTCAAGGTTTTAAGTGTTTCCTCCTCGACAGTTTCCATGGGAGGCCTGCAATAAATTTATTTATAAATGATGCTGGAAAAATGTATATTTGAAAGTCATACAAGTTCCCAGTCTAAGGTTTGTGTTATTCATCTGAAATAGAAAGATTGTTATTCTTATTATCACTGTGAAGCACATTGATAAGGATATAAATTGAAAAGAAAAACTCTTATAGGTATATTTGAATAGAGATGAAAGACTATGTCACAGGTCCATGGCAATTGGATTTAGCAATTGACTGGCTTGCTCTCAAATCAAAATGACCCCTTGCTCCAACTGAGGCAAATCTGAGGTTAAGTGGAGAGAACTTGAGAACATGTGTTTCATTGACATTGAAGTTTACAGAAAAACCCCTACACAGAGATTAGTATTCCATTTTGATTCTCACCACCCACTGGAGCACAAAATGGGAGTGATCAGAACCCTACACCACCAGGCTGAAAGTTTCCCTACCAGCAAGGATAGAAAAGAAAAAGAACTAAAATGTGTTTCACTGTTTGGTCACTTCACTATTTCCCAAAATTGTTTCTTATCTCTTTCCAGAAAGTCTATGAAAATATTCTGTAGAAAACATATTACGAAAGTGAAATAATTTGGAATTTCTCCCTATCTTTAATTCTTTAGAGCTGGCTCTATCGCATTCTGGAAGAAATGTCATTATTCTTGGATATCATCTGTTTTGTTTACATAAAACCCCAGTCAATCCACTTTCCTGTAAAATGCCACAGGTATCCTTCACTATGGGATCTAGTTGGGCTACAATATTCATTGTTTGTGAACAGACTAACCTACCCCACTCTCATTCACACACACCACAAACACACACACACACACACACATTACCAAAATAATGCTTGACCTGCAGGAACAGGTTGAAAGGTGCTACTCTAACCAACACAACTTGGGAAAGGCTACTTCTTAAACTGTGGGATTTTTAAAATAAAACCAGGAGCATTGTTTGAAAATTCCTAGATCAATTGCTCTTAAATTTGGCATTCTTCATTTCTTAGTACAAATTAGGATTTGTGTTATTCTGCTGAAATTGATTGTTTAAAAATAATTACTGTATAAAGGAATATCATTTAAAGGTTTGTACCATTTTCTATGAAATTTACCTTTTTTTTCTGTATACAATGTAACATTTCTGCAAATTTTATCCTAACCTTCTCTCACACACACATGTAGACACACACACACACCCGTGCACACATACCAAACATACACATTACCACAGTTATCCTTCACTTTGGGATCTAGTTGGGCTACAATATTCATTGTTTGCGAATATCCTAACCTAGTCCCCCTCTCTCATTCACACACCACACACACACACACACACACACACACACACACACCGAAAATAATGCTTGACAAGCAGGAACAGGTTGAAAAGTGCTACTCTAACCAACACATCTTGGGAAAGGCTATTCCTTAAACTGGTGTTCCTGCTTCTATGTAAGTTAGTCTGTCCTTGTGTAGGTTAAATAAATAGCATCTTATGACTTGTTCATACAATAGCATTTCTCAACTAATCCATGGTCAGTTAATATGGGTGGAGAAACCTGAATTATGCTTTCTAGCACTTTTCACTTTTATGGTAAATATGTTATTTCACTATTAAAAGAGAAAGCAAGAGAAATGAATAATGAAAGCCAACCACTCCATAGGACAAAATACTGACAGTTAAGGTAATCTATTCATTACTATTCCTTAGCCAGGATCAATAGTGAGAAAATACAAGGGGTTGAACATGCCAGTTGTTAAACTTTCAAGGTAACCTAATTTAGCAGTGACTTGGTGCTGTAAATATAGTGAGTTATGTACTACTAGTAGAAATACAATAAGAATGCTACTGATCAGGGATATCTCAACATGTGAGGAAAACATTGCAAAAAAGAGTAGGTTTTCCATTGCTCTGGAATTGTAGAGTAGAAACTGCCACAAATATTTGTTACTATGAAATTTGTCATGCTTATTAAGGAGGAGTCTTCTGGAGTAATTAAATCTGGTTTCCCAGAAAACTTCTTGGAAGGTTTTCCTAGCTGTCATTTTTCTGATAGCATACGAATGCCAGGGACTTGTTAGAGTCAAAAGGAATTGAGTAAAACCCCAACTTGTCCCCCAGTACATAGCCTTTGCTTTTTGACCAGGAAACAGCTAGATACTACAATTTCCTGAGTGTCACAGCCACTTTTTGGAATTTCTTTTATCTTTTCAATCCCACACTGAGAAAGAAACTTGACTAAATAATGTTTGGCTGCAACAAGAAGGTCAAAATATGTTATTTGCTTCATAAAAGCTTAGGAATATCTGCTCTCCTGAAGCTTTTTACTAAAGTCCTCTCTGCTTAAGTTTGTTCTTCAGGAGATAATGCAAGATTATTTTTTCCCCCTTACTTTTTTCATTGGCTTACTGAGCTGTAAATAAGAGACATGTAAATGTGTGATGAGATACAATTTAGATATAACTGTGTTGGAAAGAAAGAAAAAAAGAAAGAAAGAAAGAAAAAAGAAAAGAAAGAAAGAAAGAAAAAAGAAAAGAAAGAAAGAAAGATAATAACAGAATATCAAAGTTGGAAGGACCTTGGAAGTCTTCTAGTCCAATCCCCTGCTCAGGCAGGATATCCTTAACCATTTCAGACAAATGGTTGTCCAATCTCTCCTTAAAAACCTTAAAAACACAGGGTGCTCCTGTGTTGGAGCATCCACAACTTCAGGAGGCAAGTCATTCCACTGATTAATTATTCTAACTGTCAGGAAATTTCCATTTAGTCCTAGGTTGGTTCTCTCCATCATTAGCTTCCATCCATTGTTTCTTGTCCTTTGGGTGCTTTGGAGAATAGGTTGATCCTCCTTTTTTTCCTGCCATACCCTTAGATATCACGCCACCCCTAGTCCTTATTTCCATGAAACTAGACATACCTAACTCCCGCAACTATTCATATGCAGTATTTCAGCTTCCAGACCCCTAATCATTTTTGTTGCTCTTCTCTGCACTCTTTCTAGAGTTTCAACATTATTTTTACTTTGTGGCAACCAAAACTGGATGCAATATTTCAAGTGTGGCCTTACCAAAGCATTACAAATTGGCGTTAACACTTCACGTGATCTTGATTCTATCTCTTCGTTAATGCAGCCTAGGACTGTGTTGGCTTTTTTTGGCAGCTACAGAAGACTCATATTTAAGCTATTGTCCACTAAGACTTAAGAAAGATAAGGGCTAAGCTATAAGACATTGCAGCAGCTTCCTTGGAGGATGAATAATTGGTATAGAATCTATACTATACAACATTGGTGGCAAACCTTGTGCCAAAATTGTGTGTGCGCCTGCCCACCCACCTGCACATGCGTGTGCGACCCTCCCACCTGCACATGTGTGCATGACCCCCCCACCTGCACGTGCGACCCCCTGTGGGGGTGTGTGTTTGTCCTCCACAGGCTCTGGAGGATTTCTGGAATCCTGGGGTGGGTGAAAATGGCCTCCCCTGGCCCTCCAAAAGGCCAAAAATCAGCTGGCCAGCGTGCACTTATGTGCCGGAGCTGAGGGCTGCCATGCTGGCAAATAAGGCTCCGTGTGCCACATTGGTTTTCAGGGAAACCAAGAAATTTACCATAGCAGTAGAGTTGTAATGCGGAGGAAATCCATCTGTAAAACTGGACATTATAGAAACAGAGGAGGGACGAATATCTGAGCACATGTCAAATTTGCCCTCTGCTTCTTTCAGCAGCCCATTGAATATAATCTCCTCCTGATGGTTCCTGCAATGAGCTATTCATGTAACCTTCAAAAAGTGTTCAAAACAAATCCCATGGGACAATTTTATTTCTTATCAAATAAGAACATCTTTAAAAAAATCCTTTTGACTTTGATGCCATAGAAAAGGCAAGATATCCTATGGGGATGCACAGGTGATAGAATAAACCTTATTAAAAATGGAGTGGGGGACGTTTAATGAAAATCCAGTATGATGGTGATAGAGCTCTTTTTCATAGGAATTTTTTTCAAATGCTGTGTGCCTCTGAGAACATTTTGTTGCTTAGAGGAATCCAGAAGGCTTCTTCTTTCCTATAGGGTGTACCTTGGAATAACTCCAAACTCTTTTTTCATCTGCCAATGTTCCATGCTAAACAAAGCAGGAGATTTTGCCTGGTTCTACAGTAGCCAGTATTGGGTGAAAACAATCTGTACACCTTTTCTCTCTCCTTCTTTGGGCCCCTGGTTGAAGGGAAGCAAACAACAAGCCAGTTTCCATCACTTCAACTTAATAAGTGACAGCCTTGTGTCTGAATACTGTTGTCTGCTGCCAGCATTTCCTGGCACTGCAAATGCTGCACATATGCTCAACCCTTGGTCCCAGAGTGTTGCGACTCCCCCCCCCTTGTGATGCCTTGGAAAGAGGTTGTGCATCCTCAGAGTCAAAGCAAATGTTTTTGGAAACTGAAAGGGATTGCCTCGGGACAATGTAGAGGTACATGTGTGAGACAGGGTCCTAATACATGCAGGAAGCTGCTATGTCTCAAGCTCATAAAGTATAGGTGGATTTTCCTGAACATTACCTTCAGTATTCCTTCCCTATTTTTCTGCATTGTGAATTCCCTACATGGACATAGTAGAAGAAACACAGAAATCAAGGTGCCTGATTAGCCTATTGATTAAGTAAACTTCTTTGAACATCTTGCTCCAGATTGCTATATGATAGGTAGTCATCGTACAGTGCTAAGGAATTGGACCACTTGCACCTGTCTTTGGCAGTTTCTTAACCAGAGCAGAAGTGATGAAAGGGGAGTGTCCCCTCAAGGTTGAACACAAGCATTTTGGAAGCATTCTGAGTGACCATTCTTTGCTTCTGTGCTGAGCAGCAGGCTTCCAGATGTGGTACGGCAGAGAAGCATAAAGTTAAAGTAATGGATGAATTAATGCAAATAATTGAGTTAACAATGATCGGGCATCTTTTTTATTAACTGGAGGTGAATCAGCAGAGACTCCATCTGTGAATCCTTTTCTGATGTTAATCACAACAGAAATAATTGATGCAGTTAAAGTGAAACTTTTTAATGCTTTGTCTACTACTTTGAGTATTGTATCTGCAGTTTGTTTCCAGTCCTAAATTATTCATTCTGGATAGGAAGACTTCCCCTATTCTATGTAAATCAACTACATAGGTGCTAAAATTTGATATAACTTACTTTTTCTTTTTTTGATAAAGTAAAAAATAAATAAATGCTACTTTGGTTATCTTCCTTGTCAGACTTTAAACATTTTTGGCAGGAAATATTTCTAGGAAGTACCAATTGTATTGGTACAATTTCTCAGATTGTGTTAGGCTTTTGAATCACAGATATAATTCAAGAAAAGGTAAAGGCTTCCTCACATCAAATTCAGTTCCTAATGATAACATGACAATGTCCTTGTAACCTTCTAGGAGCAAGTTTATTCTGTACTGAAGAGAAAATAATAATAATAAGTAATAAGTAGAGTGAAAGTCATACCTAACATTGCAGTTAGTTGTGGGAAATGCTACAGGGATTTATTTTATTTTTTTTATTTATTACATTTTGAAACCAGCCCCAACAGAAAGACTCTGGGGTGTGTGCTATTAAATTGTATTGAATATTTTGATGGAAATCTTCTACTAGATATCTAGCAAAAGAAGGACATAATTTGTAAGTCAGGTGCACCAGTCAGATCTTTTGATTTCTTTTAGATGTACATGGTAGCCTGGAAACCTCAGGAAAAGAAAAAAATAACTGAAGTGAACTCAAGCTGAACATTGGAGAAATGAATGATTTACTGTGGGGTAAGCAAATTAAGATAGGGATGTGGTGCCTCAGTGGCTAAGATGCTGAGCTTGTCAATCAGAAAGGTTGGCAACTCAGCTGTTTGAATCCCTAGTACCATGTAATGGAGTGAGCTCCCATTACTTGTCCCAGCTTCTGCAAACCTAGCAGTTCAAAAGCAGGTAAAATGCAAGTAGAAAAATAGGAACCACCTTTGGTGGGAAGGTAACAGCATTCCATGTGCCTTCGGCGTTTAGTCATGCCAGCCCCATGACCACAGAGACATCTTCGGACAGCACTGGCTCTTCGGCTTTGAAATGGAGATGAGCACTGCTCCCTAGAGTCGGGAACAACTAGCACATATGTGTGAGGGGAACCTTTACCTTAAGCAAATTAAAAGTTGAGAACAGGGAACATTTGGAGATTAAATACATGTAAAAGTAGAAACAGACAACAGTGCTCTTGAGAAAGCCACAGTGTTGAGAATCTGATGGTCATGGAAAGAGCAAGAGAGATATCCTAGGCAGGTGGAGAATGTGCAAAGCTTGGTGCAGAATAATTCCATAGTTTAAAAAAAACACCTTACAAATACCAGTTCCTAGAGAATGTGAGATCAAAAGAGCAATCATAGTAGCAAATGTGGGAGTTGTACAACATTTGCAGGGTAGATTTAGAGACCAAAGGAGGAAATTGGGGAGAGAAGGCAGAAGGCCATTGGGTCAATGGGGTTATCATCATATATGTTGAAGTTCTTAAGCAGAAAAATACTGTCAGTGAGAATGATGGCAAACGATGTGTCAGTTTCAGATAAGGAAGTTGAAAGGGGGCTAGGACTGGAGTTTCTATAGCGCAAGAAGGGGGAGTATATTGGAAGAATGTTGAAGGAGTGAGCAGTGGAAAAAAGCAGGACTTGGACCCAGCAGAATTAGGCAGGAATGTCAACTCCATCACTGCCGCCTTAAGATGGTATGTGTGCCTAAGGAGGAGAGGCCTCCAAAGGAGAAATGAAGATATTTTATGTGAGCATCAATTTGGAGAAAATGTAATAGGAGTGTGAATATTTCCCAGGCAATGGAGAATGAGCTCTTGAAAAATAAAAGGAGAAACTGAAGACCACGGTTGTCTGAGATGGCAGTAGGAAGGCAAGTGAATAGAATAGAATAGAATTTTATTATTTGTATGCCGCCCTTCTCCGGGAGGACTCAGGGCGGCGAACAATTCAAAAGGGGGAAAAGGGGAACATAAAAACGAAATACAAATAATAAAAATAGGCAACAGTCGCACAACCATACATGTCGAGAGGGGAGGGAACTCATCACCCCCAGGCCTGCCGGCAAAGCCAGGTTTTGATGGCTTTTCGGAAGGCCTGGAGAGAGGTGAGGGTCCGAATCCCTGCGGGGAGTTCATTCCAGAGGGCCGGAGTTGCCACAGAGAAGGCCCTCCCCCGGGTAATAGCCAGATGGCATTTGCTGGTAGATGGCACCCGGAGGAGGCCAACCCTATGAGATCTAATGGGTCTGTGGGAGGTAATTGGCAGCAGGCGGTCTCTCAAGTGATTCCAGGATGATAATCCAAATAAATATATCTACCAGTCTGAAGTTAAGAATGAATTCCAACACAAGATATATAGAAGAGGAATTGAGCAGAATGTTGAAAACCACTGTATAGTTTGCTGGTTAGAATGGTATGTCCCCATAAATATTCTCCTATATCAGAGGTGGTATTCAGCTAGTTCTGACAGGTTCTGGAGAACCGATAGCGGAAATCTTGAGTAGTTCGGAGAATCGACAAATAGGCTGCCCCTGCTGCCTCCCAGCTGATCTTCTTTTGTTGCCCTGAACAGGAGAATGGAGCTGGAAAACAGGTTAGTGGGGTGGGGAAGGAATGGGGATTTTGCAGCCTCCTTCCCCTGCCACACCCACAAAGCCACACCCACAAAGCCACACCTACGGAACTGGTAGTAAAAAAGTTTAAGTCCCACCACTGTCCTATATGCAATGTTCATGAATATCCATGGCTAATAGGGAGTTAAAGTCAAAGAGTCCCAAAAACTGATACAAAATAGGGACTAAAATAACAAGTGAAATAAAGCAGATTATACAAAGTTGGAAATCCTACAATTGACAACAAATAGTATTCCATAACTGCTACTGTTATTTACTTCCTTGATCCTTTGCTTGTTTGACTTCAGAGACCCAAATTCCACTTATAGGAAAGATATCTGGTATTCCGGATAATATTATTGACTCCAGTAATAAGAAGTTGACTTGCAGAGAAGGACAATGCCGACCTGTTCCTTTTCCTAACTGGGCCCATTTTTCTGAGAGGAAGAGAAAAAATGAAAATTAGGTAAATTGGGAAAAAGCAGAAAATACGATACTTAGTCTACATCAGGGTGGCCTAAAGGGGCACACAAGTCTGATGTGTTAGGATGTGAAGAGATTGACTTGAAAGATATCTTAATCGTGGAGCTTAGGGGATAAACCTGAAAGGTTATGGGAAAAAAATGGATTGAGCTCAGAGTAAGCTATGGCATCTGTGTGATGTTAGTCATTCACTGAACCTCTCTGCACTTATATTACTGATAGGAGAAACATGAAGCTAAGAGTAAGTATAGATGTATATGGAGATGGATTCAATATACAGCAACAACAGTATTAGTCTGCACTAAATATGTATATATCTCTGGTTGTTAGCACAATACATATTTCCGAAAGCCATTCAGGGAATTCATTTCTCTTGGAATTCTTTTGACTGAAATAGTTGGTCCATCTGTGGTATTGTGAATTTAGTAAATACATTATATCACTTGTTTCAGTTATAGTTCCAAGATCATGTCGCCCTTTAAATTAACTTCTCTTGCTTCTACTAAGGGACATTTCTGTGGTGGAATTGTGCCCTATTTGATCTTGGGGATAAAGAGCCACATAAATATTTTTAATAACCAATCTATGGTAAAATATAATTCACCCTCCCCTCCCCAAATAAGGCAATTGATTTATAATAGTCTTTTTTAAAAAAAAATCAATTAGGGAGATGACCATTAAAGGTCAAATACAAATGCATTTTTGGAGTGTGTGAATGTGGGTAATTGTTAAGGCGGAAAACATTTTAAAGGTTTATTATAAGTTAAAGTCCTTGTAGCCTGCTTTAATGTAAACAGAGCAAGGATTTTAAACTTTAAATATAAAAGTCTACATATGTTTCCAGTCAGCCAGCACCTAATGGTAATAAATCATTGTTCTTCCAGTGTAAGATACAAGAGGAATTACAACTGACTCACCAAATATTAGAGATTATTTGGGGTGGGGGGTTGTATAAGTCACTGTGTTCCCTGCAGGACATTGACCATTATATTCTTTTTTTTCATGAACATAGTTTTTATGTGTACATTGACATTCAAAATAGTAAATCTACTACAGCTCAGCAGTCATTTACTGCGGGCACTGTTTTTTATTGTTCTTTTATTCTTTTAAATTATGTTTTAATTTTTTATAGCTTCTTTTTAAATGCATATTAAAATAATATTAAACCATCTTCCATGACTAGGGACTATACCTCCCATGGTTATTATCTTGTGGTTATCTTATGGTTAGCCACATAGAGTTTTGGTCATACTTTCTTATCAAAAGAGTAGGCATGCATATTCAGATTCATTTTTCATATTCATTCGTCACATTCATATTACTAGCACAGATGATGTTACCTAGTTTGGGTAGTGAAATATTTGCAACAAAACAACCAAGCTCAGAGAGCATCCCGCATTTTAACCCTGAACTAAAAAAATAATAATCCTTTATTGGTATACTCATTTTTCCCCTTCCCTTGGTTCCCCTTCCCTTGGTTTTTGTTCAGCCGCCCTGAGTCCCTTTTGGGGAATAGGGCGGCTTACAAATCGAATAAACTCCAAAACTCCAACTCCTTTTGAAAGCTTAGCCAATATTGGGCTGAATATTTGTTCTTTTAAATTTCAGTTAGTGTTTTGAAGAGAATGCAAAATGTTTTGGAAGGCTGCTTGGTTTACTTTTACTTTGTTTATCTCTATAACTGTTTGTTTCTCCATCCTGACGTGGACTCACTTTTCCTCTTTCTTCCTCTTCTTTCACTTTTAGGCTTCTTTGTATTTGGTATTGTGATCCAAACCAATTACACGAGGAATGTGAAATGGGAAAAACAATGTATTTTATGTGACGCCATAAAGAGGAATAGGAAAAACACTATCTAGGCAACAGTTTTGATCCTAAAATGATATCATGATGACATGTCACACCGCCAATTACATCTGGCTATTTGCTGATATCACCAGGGCAAATAAAAGCAATTTAAAATGAAGGTGATGCTTTTTGAAATAATTCCATTGAAAATCTTTGGCAATCAGGAATGACACAATTACAGCAAAGAAAATCATTGTGGGGACAGCTTATTTGTTAAATGTATTTGCATACTTCTCTCCACTATCACAAATCTGAGAATAGTTTTTCTTTTTAACATCTACATGAAACCACTGGGAGAGTTGTCTGTTGGCATGGGGTATGGGATCATCAGTATGCTGATGATACCTGATTAGCCAGACAAGTTATGCTGGGGTTGTGCTGACTGAGTGCCTGGAGGTTTTAAGGATCTGAATGGAGAGAAGTCAGCTTCAACTGAATGCTGACAAGATTGGCTGACTCTGGGTTTTTGGCCCGCAGAGATGCATAATGTTAGGAATATAATTTAATGGTTGGGTTGGCAATATGTAAATCATGTAGCAATGCTGTACCTGTTTCTTTAAATCATACTGTAAAATGCGATTGGTTGCTGTTTTCCTCAATCGGCCATAAGAGGGAGCCAGAATGATTGTTAGCTCTCTGTTTGTTAGATGCTGGGCTGATCTGATCTGAGTGTTTTGGAAGCTGGCTGTTAGAAAGTGCCGTGAGCTATTGTAAGTTTTGCAACTGCTAGCAAACTTTGAGTACCGGACTGTTTGTATGTTTATGGATTATGTTATTTGGATTATCCCTTAACTGAAAGATGTTGATGTCTGACTGTGTTATCCGTGTATGACTTGGACTGTTTGATGGACTCTGATACATCTATTTACGAAAGTAAAAGCCTATTTAAACTGCAGTGTCTCAGTATGCTGGTTTGTGTGTTCTCCAACACAACTCTCACAACGCTTCTCTGAACGCACTCGCTCTCCCAATGGGGAGCTTACCTAAGAGATAATATTTCATCTCTGATTCTGGACAGGGTGGCATCACTCTAGACTGAGTTTGTGTATAGTTTGGGGGCCCTCCCAGATTCACAGTTCCTACTCAAGGAGAGGTAGCAGTTGTAGCTACAGAGTCCTCTGCACAAATTTGTCTGGTACACTACTTCTTCTTTTCCTGGACCAGGAAAGCTCATGCCCTGATCATCTCCTGTTGCACATTCTGCAATGTGCTCTAAGGAGACTGCCTTTGAAGATTTCAGGAAGCTGCAATTGACCCAAAATGTTTGTGTTGTGATGGATGCTCTTCATTTTGAAGTCTTCGAAAAGCACTTAAGACTTGACTTTTCCCCCAAGTGTTGGATTAGGGTGAGGTGAATGAATACAAATTGTGTGTGTGTTTGAGTATGTGCATACCCTAGATAGATAGATAGATAGATAGATAGATAGATAGATAGATAGATAGATAGATAGACAGACAGACAGACAGACAGACAGACAGACAGACAGACAGACAGATAGACGGATAGATGGATTGATAGATGATAGATAGATAGATGACAGAAATCTCACAAACACCAATGCACACACACACACACACACACACACACACATATGCACAGATGAGTAATGAGATCTAGAAGAGATATAGTTTGAGCCCTCACTGTGCTTCATACTTCTTCACAACCTGTAATAGCAATTGTCCAGGACTGTTTTCAGCAGCTGGAAGGACTGAAGAGTGAGGAGACTGTGAGCAAGGAGAACCAACCTAACACATCTTGTTAACTGTTAGAAACGATGGGACTACTGTATATTACTTCATGAAACAACTTGGGTGGGGCATGCAAAAAGTTTGCATAAGGTTCATGAACATATGTAACTGGCTATCTCTTAAAAAACCTTTCCTGCCACTGCTGCCGATTTTTGAGCAAGAAGACAAAGCCATAACATGGCATGCAGCAATCTATCCCTACAGTCTTATTCAGACATACGTATATTCAGTTTGTATTTTTACAGTATATATTCCCTCTCAGTGCCTAGAATATAATTTGTTTCCCCTCTTTAAGCCTCTTCTAACCAAGCAAAGTATGTGGGATAGCCAAACAGCAGAGGGCCTCCCTTTGTGGCTTAATCTGGCAATGGAAAAGGATTCTTGAAGGTTATTGAATAAATGTTGGTATAAGCTTCACAAATTCTTATCATTTTTCTTGCATTTAGCAGTGGTTATTCTTTTTTTATTCTTCAGCCACCTTCGTGATCACAGAAAACCACATTATTATGAAAACTGAGCAAGTTAGTGGCATTGAAGGCTTTTTCTGAAGGGCAGCTTCAGAGTTATTTGTTTCCTCTACTCACACAAATAAGGAAGAAAGGCATATCAAACCATGTAATCCTATTCTCTAAAGAGTACCATAATTTCTGAAGTATCAGTTATAGATCAGATTAGCAGATTTGTGCACACTTTGTCCACCAAAAGGTTACTAAACATAATAATTAAAAGAAAAAGAAACGGAAGAGAATGCAGAATGAAACCCCCCCCCCATAAAAGCCTTTAGATTCAAATTAATCATAACTTCAATATGTAACAAATAAATAATGAGTGATGAAGACAATCTGAGGACTAAAGTATAAAAGTTACATGATGGCTCAGAATCACAGTATAATTGTAAAAAATATAAATATTCAATGAAATGATCTTAGCATATCGGTGGAAGTAGTAAGCTCTTTTTACATGAATGTCCCATAGATTGAGGCTACCTTGAAGTACAGTTGGGCTTTCCATAAGTCAAGATATAATCTGGGTCAGGCAGGAGATTAGGAGAATGGTTCTTTGGGATTTCATCCATGAAGTAGTGGAAGTCCCACTGGCTACCTGGTGCTATGGAAGTGGCCAGTATTGTTTTTGTTAAAAGAACTTTCAACATTTTTTTTCATTCCAGGCTAAAACAGCCAACAATGGCCCTACATAGACCTCTGAAATATTCCATCTGCATCTGAGGAGTAGGTCTTTGCACCCAGCACTTCCTTGTTGTAATACAGGAGACTTACATTTCATTTACTGACCATTCAAAGTTACAAGCGCATTAAAAAAAGTAACATGACCGTTTTTCACGCTTATGGCCTTGTAGCATCCCCATGGGCACGTGACCATAATTCAGATGCTTGGCAAATTATTTGTATATATGCAGTGTCCTGGGGTCATGTGATCAGCCTTTGTGACCTTCTGACAAGCAAAGTCAATGGGGAATCCAGATTCAGTTAACAACCATGTTACTAACTTAACAAATGCAATGATTCACTTAATAGCTGTGGCAAGAAAGGTCATAAAATGGGGCAAAATTCACTTAATAACTCTCTGGCTTAGCAACAGGAATTTTGGGCTCAATTGGGGTCATAACTCGAGGACTACCTTTAGTGTTGTCAAGATTCCAAGAAGCTGGCAAACAGTAATATTTGTCATGATACACCTGCTGGGGTGCAAATATTTTCTGAAACGCTCCAAAGCCATGGAGATTTGAAAACTGCTTGTGCTAGCAGTGATTAATGGAGCGGTACAAATTACTTAAAAGGAAAAGGAGGAAAATCAAAATTGGGGGTGACCCAACTGTGCTCCTAGCACTTCTCCCTTTTAAAATGTTATGTGGTAACATGGGAAGAAAGGGCCTTTCTATCTTATCTGCACGTTTATCCACCTTATGGCTCATCCTCTCTGTGAACCCATGACCCTGATGGTTGCCCTTTTCTCTTTTAGCAAAAACATTCCCTCCCCCTAACACCCCCCCCCACACACACATTTATTCCCAGCCAGGAGATCTTTGTGTTTCTTGGAATCTGGCAGTGTGGGGCTTTTTGTTGTTGTTGATTGGTATAAACAATCCAAAAGGTCACACATTCTCTCTCCTGCAACAGCGTTGGGGAATAGAAGGCATCTCAAATTAAGAACCACAAGGATGTAAATATAGGAATGACCAGTTAGGCTAAAATAATCTTCACCAGCCCCCTTGTCCCATCAGGTCTTATTTTAGGAATGAAAACATGGATCTTGAGTGTAGCATGTTTTCATGGCAGTTTACTAATTTTGAGAGAGAGTTTGAATGTTGCTGATTGATGGGTGTTGTCATGTTGCTTTGAAATCCATGTCTCAAATTGGCTTGTTATCTGGCATCCAGTGGAGCATCATCTGACTGAGAATAATCTTTAATCAAAATGAAATCATCTCCCTGGCTTCATGCAAAAGCATGAATGTTTATAGAAGGCAGTGATACTAAGAAGCTGCTTATCCTAAGTCAATATTTCTAAAAGCAGCAAAAGAATCTCCAGGTTCTTTCTCAGCTTTGCTACTAGATGTCCTTTTTAAAAAAAAATAAAAAAAATGCCAAGGATTAAAAATGAAATCTGACCTGTGGACAAATCTTCTATGTATGGCTGGAACCATTGTTTGAAGGAATCTGAGTACAGACACAGACATGAATTAGGAATAAGCCAGATCTCAGAATCCTCCCCTTTTGCATAATTAAAAGTAGAAATCTTTTAATATCCAGAAGAGACAAAATATAAAAGTCTGTTTAAACTCGATGCCAGAAGTATTGAATTTTAACTCTCAGAATTCCTACCTAATATGGCTAGATTTGGAGAAAAGCAACTTTATTTTCTCTTTCTTCCTAGAAAGGGATTAGCATATCAGGTTTCAGGCTGGTGTCTCTGGGAGAATCTCAAGAGAATCAACTTGGAAGGATATTTGTCACATGACGGAAACATGTAGATGCAAGAAAACTAAATAATTATCCTGGAGTATAAAATTCTAGAATATAATGCCTGTTCAGATTTATCCTTTTGTATACTGGTCATAGGTAGTCACACAGAAACTGAATCCCATCCAAGTCTTGGTAGCTATTTCAAAAAAGATAACTATGGTGAACACAATTATCAATAAAGCATGTATAATTGCATGCCATTTGATTGATTGATTCATTGATGAATTAAATATATATAAATCTCTTAAAAATATCCATTAGATCCAGCCCTTGGCAAAATACAACTTCATTATCCAGTCAACAAAACAGAAGATGCAGAGATCTCCTTAAAGCACTTCAATGGAATCCAAAGGCCTGGATAAAGAGATTCTTCTTTCACAATTGATCAAACTTTTGAGGATATTTAATACATCCTCAAAACCAGAGAGTTTTTAAGTGTTAGAATTTGACAAGTGAGAAGTTTCCTGCTTTTTAGTTACTTAAATATAAGACAGTGGTGATTCTGCAAAGTGGTTTCTCTCCAGAAATGTCAGAGCCATGGCTAATACTTGACCAGACTAGAATTTTTAAAAGCTATTTCAGTCCTAAATAATTTAAGGCATGATAAAGTCCATCCTGAAATCTGGCTGTGATTCGGACTTCACAGGTCTTTGGACTTAAGGTGAAGTTGGCTACATTCCTTTTTTCCAATGAGAAACTTCCAAGTCATCTTCAATTGTGCCTCATGTAGAGTAGTTACAGTAGTTACATCATCATTATCATCACAGTAATTCAAATATGAAGTTACTAAGGTACAGCCAAGAGAGTCTGATACAAAAAAGAATTGGACTGTTCAATTGGCCAGTAATGAAAGCATCCACTCAGCTTTAAGGTTATTTGAATCTTTTGTGATAGATTTGATCCAAAATTACCCTCTGGCTCTGTGCTATTTACCAACTGCTTCAAGTGAAACCAATTCCTTTCAGAAAGTGGCATTTTCTTCATTTTCTAGACCTGGGAACTACATACTCATTAGTAATGTAGCCTGCACCTTATTAAGATTCAGTCTCAGTTTATTAGGTTTCATTCATTCAATTATTGACCTCAGACAGTAGTTCAATTTCTGCCATTCATTTCGGATTCTAATAGAACAGAATGGAGACCATCTACATATTGATGGCACATAACTCCATTCTTCAGATGATCTCATCTGCTGGCTTCATATCAATATTATAGCAATAGCAATAGCAATAGCAATAGCAGTAGACTTATATACCGCTTCATAGGCCTTTCAGGTCTCTCTAAGCGGTTTACAGAGAGTCAGCATATTGCCCCCAACAATCTGGGTCCTCATTTTACCCACCTCGGAAGGATGGAAGGCTGAGTCAACCCTGAGCCGGTGAGATTTGAACCGCTGACCTGCTGATCTAGCAGTAGCCTGCAGTGCTGCATTTAACCACTGCGCCACCTTGGCTCATATACTGTCAATGAAATAAGATGGAACTCAATAGCATCTTTCAATTAAAGCTTTACAGGAATATAGGATGTTCCCCTGACTTTTTTTTTTTTAGAAATAGACTTGAAGGGGGAAAAAACAACCATTATAACTATGCTTTCAACTCTTCTCTGTCAAAGTTGGTTCAGGAGGAAAATGATGGTTGATGATATTAAAACGTACCAAGAGATCTAAGAGAAATTGTCACATTTATTAAAGTAATGTTGGTTCCAAACCTAAACTTAACTTAGAACTACAGTAATTGAATGTTAGTCCATTTGATCCAGCCAAGTTTATAGCTGATTGAGTATTATGTATCTTACTCTCCAAAGGGGAATGTTAAACACAGAGTGGTCAAAACACAGACTAGCATCTAAAGAAGTTTACTAGTGTTTCTTTCAAAGTCAATGAATACCATCCTCCTCTCAAAGAAACGTTCCAGGGACCCATCCACCCAGCTAACTTTGATTAGCCACAGTTGGAAACAATCCAATAAACATGTCTTGGAGCAAACCATGTGTGAGGTCCCTTACTGAAGCTGCAGTTTAAACTGTCTATCAACTGAACTAGAAATCATCACTGACATATACCTGTCATTTAGATGAGAGATAATTTTATCCAGTTCATAAAAGTATGCAGCAAACACAACACAATTTTGTTAAGAGTCATAAAGTTTTCAGTACTTTCTTTATATTATACAAATTTGTCTGCAATGAATAATTGCCCTGAACTTGAATGGAGGGCTTTTAAAAATTTCATTTCAAGAGAACAGCTTTCCCACCACGTGAGAGCCCCACTGGCTGCTCCTTCTTTTGGTGATAGATGAAAACAATATTCTTCTTCTGTCTGAAATAGATTACATTATATTTTCTTTTTAATTTAGCACTGTTTTCACTCAAGGGTTACATGCATACAGGTAAAACCATTCTTCTCTTCTATTTCCCTTGAAATGCTGGCTCATGATTTAAACTTCCTGGCTGGAAAATAGCTGGAGAAGCTTTGAATGTGTCAGAGGTGTCACGCTCAGGGGAAAGTGGAGATCCGCAGGATACAGACATGAACCTGCCCATTTCCCCATTCCACAGATTTTTTTTTTACCCAAACCTTGCCTCCCCCAAGTGCCGACAGGACTTGGTTAGCTTTCGAAGCCCATCCTGTCCCTCTGCTTCCTGCCCTTTCACCCACAATCAGAATGATAAAGCAACACTAATCCTAAGACTTCTTATCAAAATAAAAAATATTATTTTAGAGGTTGTTGCTTCATTTTTTGAACTTGAGGTTTTCTGTCCACAAAACCAATTTTTGTAGCCTGTGATGATGTGGGAAAGATACCTTACCTTTGTAAAGTTTGCAATGTGTCCTACATGGGGCTTCTCTTGAAGTATATCCAGAAGCTTCAGGTAGTACAGAACATGGCTAAATGAGCAATTTTGAGTGTCCCAAAGATGGCACATTGCTATATGAACTACGCTGGGTGCTAGTCTGCTTCCAGGTCCATTTCAAGATGTTGGTTGATTATGAGCTTACAGCCTTACATGGTATGTGGCCTAGTTAGCTGTGGAACCTCTTTTCCCCATGTCATGTTTACCTCCCATTGAAAGATGGGAAGAGGAATTCAATAAGAAAAAGATATTTCCTTTTAGGTGCTGGTATTGAGTTTTTTCAGGTGCTATATTAATGAGCCTTTCCATTGCTGGTCAAGAAAGTCCCTTTTAATCTTTGCACCAAGCTACTCTGACAATTCGACACAATTTCTCTTCTTAGCCCATTGTAATAAGTAGATGGGCAGTTTAAGAAAATGTGTAATGTAGAATAGTAGTGCCAAGATTGGAAGATGTGGTGAGATCTGGCCCATAGAATCTCCAAGAGCTGGACACAACTGAATGAATAACTTCATCAACATCATAATGTAGAATAAAAGCAAACAAACCTTTAGAATATATAGTAAATGTTTTTCCTATCTGAAACCAATCAAATGTGTTGAGACTGCATCCAAGAGTTTTCTGGAAACAGTATTCCCAGTACATCAAAATCATTCTAGTCATGAAAGGCTGATCTAGCACTTGTCAAAGATGTGGAATCATTGCAGCAATACTTTAATCAACTCTCAGTTGGTTATGGCAGGCATACTATATATTTTTTTTAAAAAATGTTATTCATAATTTATATTTTAGGATTTAGGAGCCTTTTAATGTTGATGTCTTAATGCATAAGAATGAAAATGTTGGGATTTTATGTATATATGTGTGACTAGATAAAAAAAAATCCATGGCAAGAAGCTAAACCACATCATCTTTCAGCTTTCCAAAACGCTAAAACTATTTTCAGTGATTTTATTATATCTGAAATTACTAGTAACATAGAAGTATTTTTTTTAAAAAAAATGTTGAAAAATGACTAAGTCTGAAAGATTTATTATTGTCATGGTAATGTTTGCCATTAGCCAGACTACACTTCCTGCTGTTTCATGACATACATCCAACTAAATAAATATTAATTGATGAATGTTGACATTTAGGGCCTGATCTAATTCTTGTTAAAAGTCAACGGAAATATTCAAATTGTCTTCAATGAGAAGTTAGATAATGTTCATTTAAAAAGAAAAGAAAAGGAATACGTATCATAAGGGAGTTGACACTATACTGAGAACTATATCTCATTCACTTCCTGACTTCATACAAATTTAGTCTGGAATCTTAGCCTTTTCTTGTAAAAGGCAGTGCAGATGTCACAGCCCAGGGGTGGGTTGCTACCGGCATTAATGCCAGTTGGCACATATGCACATTTGCAGCTAATATTAGACAAGGAAAAAAAACTGACATTTTTTCAACGAAGATTGTTCTGTGCTTGTGGAGCACCAAAAATAAAGATGGCGGTGCTGACAATAGAACCGGTTTGGGGGTGTGGTAGGCCAAGTTACTACCTACTCAGCTGAACCAGTCCAAACTGGTAGGAACCCACCTCTGTTACAGCCATATTAGACTCCAAAATGATGATCATCAACATCATTCCGCATTTAAGAAATTAAATAGAAAAGGTGAATAGTTACATTAGGCACTTTTTTGGGGGGGAATATATTTTTATTATTTTTACATTTAAAACAATGCAGTACCGCAAAGTTGAAGTGACCATACATTCACATTATGTACAACTAGTCTCAACCATTAACTATTAGCCTACTTAGTACATTGTCTATCCTTCTGTCCAATCACAATATATACAGTTTGTTCCAGTCTTGTCACCTTGTCTTATACCAATCATAAAATCTGTTCCAGACTTCAAAATATTCTGATTCCCCTTTATTTTTAAGTTCAAGAGTGAGCCTATCTGCTTCCGCACAGGCCAACACTTTTCTGATTATATCTAGCTCTGATGGTGTATTTTCTATCAATACTGTGCATAAGTTATGCGTGCTGCAGTTAGTACATGTATAATTAGATAAAGTGTATCTTTCTTAAACCCCTCCGGTATTATCCTTAGGAGAAAAATTTCTGGCTTAAACAAAATTTGGTCTCCCACCATTTGTTCCAGTGGTGGGTTTCAAATTATTTTAGAACCTCTTCTGTAGGTGTGGCCTGCTTTGTGGGAGTGGCTTGCCAGCCATGTGACCAGGTGGAAGTGGTTTGCTCTTCATGTGACCAGGTGGGTGTGGCCAACTTGTAAAATGTGGTGAAACTCACTTAACAACACTCTTGCTTAGCAACCAAAATGTTGGCTCAGAAACTCTGGCATTTGAAGCATGCAAGTCTTCATTGAAGCTGTCAAGTTACAAGACCCTTGCACCCTTAACCCTTCAGAAAAAACACCCCAGGGGTGTTCAAACGTGACAGCTTTAAGACGTGTGGACTTCAACTCCAAGAATTCCTCCTCTCACTCTTCATCTTGATGATGTGTGGACGGGCGGGGTGAGGGAGCTGCAACCGGTTCTAAATGGCACTGTAGATTTGTGGAACCTCTTCTATAGAAGGGGATAGAACTGGCAGGAATCCACCCCTGATTTGTTCTAACCATGATTTAATCATTTTCTAATACTTTTTTACCTCATTGCATGTCTATCACGTATGATAAAAAGTGCCTGGTGTTATTTTACACTTCCAACAATTTGGGGGCAGATTTTTAAACATTTTGGAGAGCCGTGCTGGGGGGAGATGTACATTAGGCACTTTTGTTTGAATCATAACCATACAACCTTTCAGAACTAATGTATTAATCATCTAAGAGAAACTTGTCTTGGTATCAAATATCAATATTTATCTGGTCTGTCTTTATCCCTATTTCATTACAACCTCAGGCTCAAATATGTGAAATTGTGGAAGACCAAAGTAGAAAATATGTTTTTGGTTTTAATTCATCCCTTCCTCTCAATGAAACCTTTCTTCCAATTTTCCCAATATAACTCACTGAGGGTGGGGGGATTCTGGAAGCAGAGCCACCCAAAATCTGTCAGAGATACGTGGAAAAGTTAATCCTTCAGTTATCCTGATCCTAAAACCTTGAAGTCATTAAAGGTCAAACCCATCACTTTTATTTGGGTCCAGAGAAATTGATTTCTCTGACTTGATACATGCACCATATTTTGGAAAGTAAGTAGGTGTTTCATATGACTTATGCTTATAGGGGTGGGGAAAGATGGTCCTTTTATGACTTGTGGACTTCAACTCCCAGAATTCTTCAGCCAGCCATAAGGAGGCCATAATTCCCCACCTCTGCTTTAAAGAGTAAAGAATGTCCATCATATCTCTGATCCATTGAGCGGCAGCTCAATGGATCAGAGTGAAGAGATGATAGAGGAAGAAAAGAGCATGCCTGTGCTCAATGATGCCAAGCTGCCAGGAAAAGATTATTATAGCGCAGACATCTCAGAAACAAAATGCCTTGGAACTATATCCAGTAGCCAGGCACACCATGCATCTGCAAACACGAGCCAACAATTTCAGGCATTTGAGATAATAAAATTTCTTAAATAACACTTTAAGTAATGCACACTCTTGGCTTCCCATTGTTGGCTTCCCATTAACTTCAGTAGCCACACGAACAATAAAAAGAGCTCTCTCTTCATAAAAAACAGAGGCAGCTGTTTATGAGAGTTCTTTGAAGGTTGTAAAAGTGAAGGCCACAGAACTGAAAAGATTTATCTGTGTGAGTTCTTCTGGTCTCTAATGTCTAGGAATTGCAAGGGGGATTTTGTCTTATCAATTGCTAGGCTAATGCAGGCTTACCTATCAACCTTTCTACATATTGCCCGGTCTTACAAGCTGACCTATATTGAAGCAAATTTTATCTTCTCCCAATGTTTTGGTGTAAGGGTCCAATTGGTGCAGACTGGTAATAATTCTCCAGGATCTAATTAATTCCCCAAGAAGCTCAAATATGAGGGTCCTTCCTGCAATTTTCTTTTCATGGTATTCTCTATCTGTGGAATTTTCTCCTCAGTTTGAAAAGACTCTATAGACATGCATCAGCTTCTCAAAGGTGACCTACCAGCACATTAGAATTAAAATTTTATACCTTACGATTGTGGCATGTTAAATTTTAGACGTAAATTTGAAAGGCAAAAATACACAATTGGTTTAATTTGTAACATACCGAATCCCTACAAATAATAATCATTTTATATGTCACCAATTAACATGAACAAAGTTTACACTTAGTGCACTACATGTATTATATATGTAAATAAATAATGATGTAATGAATTTTTTTACATCGTTAGTGTCAATTTGCATCATTATACCTATGAAGTAAGTTAGGTCAATATCTGGGCACCCTTCAGAAATATAGATTTATCTTTTACTTTGAGGATTTTATCTGAATGCAAATTTAGTTGCTTGCATCCACAATTCATTAAATGGAGGTTTTATTGCAACTGGTTTTCAGTTAGACAAGGAAACAGTTATGTTTCTTCCTCATCAAGAGTAACTGGTTCTTTTTCCAAAATAGGGAGTTTAATTGGAGATTAGCATCCTGCTGGCATCTACAATCTGTGTTTCTAATGTGTGCTCAATAGCATCACTATTTTATAGCATAATTTGTTGGAAGATGTACAATTTATGTAGATTATCTTCTGTCTGTCTGTCTATTTTTGTGTGCATCTATCTATGAGTGAATTTAGTTCATTATTAATATATATATTTGTGTGTGTGTGTGTGTACACACACAAACACACACACACATGAAAGCTGTTGTACAGTTAAGCTAATTGTGTTGAATGTAAAATACATCCATTTTTGCAAGTGCATTGTCTGTCATGGATGCATAATGCAGATTGTTGTATTTTACTCTGGATGAGAAAAATTATGCAAGGTAGCTAGATAAACTTGATCCATCACATTCGCTCTCTCTAACTTGAGACAATATACAATAATGCCACATCTCCCAAATATGTAAACTAATAATTTTAAAAGTCATATATTGCTGAAAACTGCACACCAACATTTGCTGTTAAATATCATCAACATTTAAAGGAATTATGATTATTATTTTCTAAATGTATTTCCTGAAAATCTCTCCATGGGGCTACTGTAGGCTGCTTACAACAATAAAAAGGAATAAATGAAGAAAAGTGTAAGCAGAACAGAAGTAAAATAACAGAACAATGAAATAAATAATGAAAAAAATGTATTTCAGAAATGAAGAAATAGAAAAGAGTACACAATAGAAGGCTTCATATTATTGAGTTACCTTATTAACCGCTTTATTACTAAAACTTTATTATTGCTTGAACAAGGGGTTGGACTAGAACACCTCCAAGGTCCCTTCCAGATCTATTTTGATTGAAAACATTTTAAGTTCTGATTACATAATGGTATATTAATTTAAAACGCCTAGAGTCCACCTTCATATTTCACAGTATTTCAGGAAAAATCTATGCATTTCAAGAAACTGATACTTCGTGGCTTTAAGTCAAACCAGACCACCACATGCAAACTACATCTTTTTCCAAAACAGCACCTCAAAACATATGATTGTAAACTGCCTCTCTTGAATAGAACTTACAATCACATTTCATTTTTACTCTATTCTATAAAATACAATTTTTGTATTAGGATTTGAAGAACTTTTTTCAGCTCTTTCTCAACTCAGATCCCAGATTCATAATGTATCCTTGATAGCCTATATGTGCAAACACACATGCGTTCACACGCACAAACATGACAGTACAATGGTTTTCAGATTTAGAAAACATCAATGCTTCCCTAGGAACTGTACCCTAACAAGTGAAGTCGGAGTTATTCAGAGTCAAGATCTTATAGTGCAAAGGGTTTAGCTAAACAAGGAAGATCTATGTATATATTTACACTATGTATGGCACACAATTTGTATGTTTTTAAACTCCTTGTATTCTTTCCAAAAAATTCTAACTTGAAGTAGCATAAAATGTTCCATCAAATATATATTTATGTATTCCAGATTATAACCTATTCAGTATCCCTAAGGAGCTATTTCTGAGAGGCTTTGAACAAATTTTCTGAAAATATTTTCTAGGGAAGCAAGATCTACCTAAAATATAAACCCAGGAGTATTTTTATAATGTAACTGCAGACTATATGCCAAGATCTCTTCTGATGTGATAACCATAAAATCTAAGATGAAATCTTGATTTTGCACAAAACAGCTTACATTTGATGTACAGTCCTAAACTAAACTTTGACATCATATGTCTTGCACACCACTCTTTTGCCAGATATTCTTCCAGTATTTTTCCACAGAATTTTCTCATCTTCCTTATTCTGCATAACACATGCAACATGCATGAACATGCTTATTCAATATGACATGGTATAAGCTGCTTTTTCCATTCTAGAAAGTTTGATACAACACAGAATGAATTAAGTCCCTTCTTCCAAATTTTGAAGCACATGAAAAAATTCAGATGGGGATAAAATGACTTCTGCCTACCAGATCCGCAGTCTTCAGAGTCTAAATATGTTGAATAATCTCTATGGATATATAGAAATTATTCTCAATCTAACCATGGTCATAGTGCAACACTTTTTTGTGTATTTGGCAGGAGTAGCAACACCCTTCCACTGAATTTATGGTTACTATGGGTTATTTATACATACAACCCCCCCCCCCCCCTGTATATTTCTACTGGTCCTATCTTGTCTGGGAGGTTGCATATTCCTCAGGTTCTGTCTCCTAAGGAATATTGATTGGTGGAGTCAAGAAGTATACCTTTTTTGCCATAGCACCTACCCTCCAATATCCCTCCAGAGATCCGATTGACCTTGACCCAGCTGGCTTTTCAAAAGGCTTTAAAAATCATCTTCTGTGCCCAGGTTTAAAGCTCTAGGTGTGTTAATAACTGTTGTTTGTAGTATTTTCCCATCATCTATGTATTTAAATTTTTATATTTGTCACTATAATTATTTGTATCTTTACTTTTAATATTGCTTGCCACTCAGTGAGTGCCACCCACCCACTTTTTGAAAAATCAATTAAATAAGTAAAGTCTTCTAGAATTATCGTTATCAAGAAGGCTATGATGATCCAAGGATGATAATATTTCACTTAGACATAGAACGTTGCTAATTAGAAATCTTGGGTTTTATTTTTTTTATAAGTGTATCAGTGCATTATTTCATTGTTTTTCAGTCATTTGAGATAGAAAGGCTAAGGAGTAGAGGGTGAATCCCTTATACCTCACTTCTCCACAAAATCCCCACAGAGATATGTATACGTATACATATGCATTCACTATAGAGATAAAAATGCGTAAATCTGTTGGTTTTCAAACCAGAAACCTTCTACTTACAATGTAAATTTTATAACCATCTGCTATTATATCATTCCTATTATAAATAGTTTGAAATAATATTTGAAATCCTCAGGAATGTAAGAAAGCATTTTCTATTTTAAAACTGCTTGTTGTACCTGAACATTTGTGCATTTTGATGCTTCAATTTACAGATGAGAGAGAGAGAGAGAGAGAGGGAGAAAGATCATAGACATAGAGAGATATACTGTATAGATGTCCTCTAGGACTCATCCCAAGGAAGGAATGGCAATTACTTTCCTGGGACAAAAAGGTTGGGAACACAACAACAATGGGAGTTGTTTTCTGGATTGAATAGTTTGCATGTTGTTACCAAAACATCTTAATCAAGACTAAATTTTCTTCAGACAGGTTAGAGTCAATTCACAAGACAGAGGTACTTAATGAGGCAATGCAAATACCCCTTTTTCCTCACTGCTTTTATCTCATTTCCTGCCTACCACCAGCAGCAATTACTTTTTTTTAAACAAACTCTTAAGATGATGATCAAAAGTCTTAGATTTCTTTTGACTTTGCTATGGTGGCAGCATTTAAGACAGGGGTCCCCAACCCGCAGTCCATGGACTGGCACTGGCACCAGAAATCAGGCCATGCAAACAAGCGAAGTCTCATCCATGGGACGCAGGCAGCATGCAAAACCACACCCCCTTTGGTCCATGGAAAAACCTGCTCCATGGAATCCATCTCTGGTACCCAAAAGGTTGAGGGCTGCTGATTTAAGATGTTCAGTGCCAATGTCCTGAATGGTAATTTTTCTTTCAGTTTTATGTACAATACGTCATCATAATAGAATTCTTATGCTTCTCACTAAGAAAGTACCTTCTTAGTTGTTGTTGTTGTTGTTAGTTGCGAAGTTGTGTCTGCCCCATCGCAACCCCATGACAACATTCCTCCATGCCTTCTTGTCCTCTACTATTCTCTGGAGTCCATTTAAGCTCACGCCTACTGCTTCAGTGACTCCATCCAGCCACCTCATTCTCTGTCATCCCATTCTTCTTTTGCCCTCAATTTTTCCCAGCATTAGGCTCTTCTCCAGTGAGTCCTGCTTTCTCATTAGGTGGCCAAAGTGGTAGTAGTTCTAAAGTACTACAACTCTATTCACAGAAGGGTATGGCTAGCTGATGAAAGCTAAATAGTTTGAAACAGATCAATATTAGTTTCCCTTTATTTATTCATTGGTAAATATAAATTCAACACAAAAATAGCTTGTCCCAAAAGCGGCTGCTGGCGAAGGCTCCTGGATTGAGGCTGAAAAAGTCAAAAGTGGAAGTAGTATGCTCCCTCCCATATTTGGGTAGACCAGGTTGCCCTGATAAAAAACACTTAATCTCTCCCCTGGCATAGTCGGCAAAGTGAGGAAAGCCCATGGTTTAGAGGTTAATATAGCTATCTAATATGTAAGTAGCCCAAGTTTGAATTTCAGAAGGGTATGGCTAGCTGATGAGAGCAAAATAGCTTGAAATATATCTATACTAGTCTCCCTTTATTTCTTTGTCGATAAATATAAATTCAACACAAAAATAGTTTGCCACGAAAGTGACTGCCTGCAAAGACTCCTGGATTGGGGCTGAAAGGTGGAAGCGGAAGCTGTATGCTCTGTCCCAAGTTTGGGTAGATCAGGCTGCCTTGATTTAAAAAAAAAACACCTACTACAACTCCAGCACATATGGTAAATGACCTGACTCTACATTTAAAAATGTTATACTCCATCGTTACCTCTATAGATACAAATGCTCCCTTAAAAGATGTTCATGACTAGTACAACTTACTGTAAATTAAATTCTACTGTATTTGCCAACTAAAAAAAAATAACCCTTGTCTTAAAAATGTCTTAGCATTCATCAAATAGTGCTGGCTGGGGCCCGTGTGTGTGTGTTGTGTGTGTAACAAGCTATTTTGTGCAAACAAAAAAATCAGTAAAATAAAAGTGGTGCATAGATTTGCTTCACTAGAATCAATATATATACATAAGCCTATATCATATTCCCGCTATCTTTTTTCTTCTAGACTGGCTATAGAATTATTTTCCCCCTGATTTTGGATCTGGTTCTCCAATCAAGTTCTTATATTGATTGCTCCCATCTCATCTCAACTGGATGAGACAGAAAGGGTGAATGGAAAGCCAAGGGAGAGCATAGCCAAAGGCCTGGCTTTAGTCTGGGAGCCAAAATGCAAACTGAGCCATTGGAGCTAGTTGTACACAAATGAGAAGGAAAATGCATAGTGATGATAAATAACTTCACTATGGCTTCCAGCTCAGTGTGCCAGAACATTTTTGTTTTGGCTGTGCTTCTTAAGAGCTTGCTCGTCTCCTTCTCCCTGTAATTCCTTCCTAGCAGACAAAAAGGTATTACCATCTACCGATAAAATATTCTTTGGAATTTGGACACATTCTAAATTTTTGATTGAAATAATACTATATAAAGTGTCAAGGTTAGGTAGGCTGTCTCTAGGTACACTAACAGCTTGCAAGTGGCCTTGCAGAATCCATGCACTATTAGTTTGTTACTCCTAGCAGACGATTAGGGTGAGAGTTGTATGCCTCCAACTACTACTAGATTTTTCAATAGAATTAAAACTTGGAATCAAATGCTTTTCAGCACCTTGTAGTAGCCAAAATGGTAGCAAAAGCATGAACGCTGTATATAACCCAAAGGCTTTCACAAACAAGGTAGTAAAAACATTAATTGCATGTTATGGAATTCCCATAATTATGCAAAATTTATTCTCCCTCTCTGACAAAATATGCAACATAAAATACAACATACTGAACATAATATCTCCAGATAAATAACACACAAAATATCAGACATAGTATCAGTAAATAATAATAGTAAGAAATAACAAAGCAATCAACCAATGATGAGCAACCATTCACAAGAAACTCTCCAAAGACATTTGGCTTTCCCTTAGCGTATTTCTGGAAAGTCATTAGCCAGATGGCCTATTCAGCTTTGAGAGGGAGGCTGTTCAAGAGCATGGATACCGTGATAGAGAAGCAAGATTTTTTAGCTTTAGCTACCGCTTCTATTTTTATACTTATGAGCTCATATTTCTTAGTTGCTACAGTTTGATAATAACATTGATTCTAAGCATTATCCTACAGAAGGCCTGTGATTGGCCTAAATGCCTGCTGTAGAATGGAAGATTGTACAAATCCTGCTCCATCTAATGTTGGATTGTAGGAGGAAATGACAAAAAGGACCACTGTGCTTGTAATATGTAATATATACTTTTATATATAAACCTTCTTGTGATAGGATCTCTACCGGAACTTCAGTTGTT
Source organism: Thamnophis sirtalis (assembly GCF_051295495.1). Lineage (NCBI taxonomy): Eukaryota > Metazoa > Chordata > Lepidosauria > Squamata > Natricidae > Thamnophis > Thamnophis sirtalis. The sequence continues at coordinate 77,195,896 of NW_028261381.1, forward strand.
TCTGAGGCCACTGTTGTGCAGATGTTTTAAAAGGCACTTGCTGCTAAGGGAGCAGACATAAATCGATACAGTGCTATGGGCATTTGTATTTATCTTGTGATCAAATGTTGCACATCAGTGCATGGGGTTGTTATTGTATTTTATTATTTGTGTTTATAACGCAAGCATATATGACAAGCACAATATAGCACTGGGTTTGTAGAACAAATAGGTGTTCGTTGTCAGGTTGCTTTTTAAAAACAGCTTCCATAACTGTATGCATAAATGAATGCAGATTGTAAGAATAAATATTATGTAAATGTGCAATGGGAAAATTATCCTCTTCCTAACCTTAAAATGATTTATTTAAAGAGTCCCTTCTAGAATTCCTTCTGTCTTAAGGACAAGGGAAAGATATTATGGTAAGATAATTCATAAAACAGTATTTAAAGAAATATGTCACAATTATAAAATCGTGCCTGCTTCAAAGAGTTCAAATACCAGTAAATGCTACTTGAAATGAGAGACACATAATCTGGCAGCACATAATGAAATTGCACTACTGTACCACAATCATTCATGAAAAAGGTAAACTTTTTAAAAAGGGTTTATTATTGCTGCTAAGTCCATCACATTCCGTCCATAAACATTAGACTTGTAAACAAATTAATATCTCATATGCAATTTTTATTAAACAAGATTTAAGCAAATAAAGAAGCTACTTTTGTTTTTCTTAATAGCAGTTACAGAGACATTGATATTTTATCTCCTCTCTCTAAAGTTATAACAATTTCCTTCCCAATGAATTTATATTTCAAAGGAGTATAGTATAGAGCTTATAACCTAGCCAGGTAGCTGGCTGATCCCAAAGCTAAGAAGGGTTCCTGTTTAGAGCAGATATCGTCAGAAATATCAAGGATATAGGCCAACTGAAAGTCAAAAAACTCAATACCAGAAGCAGTCAATAGCCGAATATTTTTACAGGTAGTCCTCAATTTATGACCGATCACTTAATGATGGATCTGAAAGTAGCTTACAACTGGTAAAGCACTTCTTTTGTAAAATGTTATGCCATTCCCCTGGATCACATAACTGCTTTTTAGTGGTTGCTAACTGACTTGCCTTTACAATTGGTTCAGAGGCGGGATTCAGCAGGTTCTGACCAGTTCTGGAGAACTGGTAGCAGAAATTTTGAGTAGTTTGGAGAACCGGTAAATACCACTTCTGACTGGCCCTGCCCCCATCTATTCTCTTCTTCCCGAGTCCCAGTTGATCGGGAGGGAATGGGGATTTTGCAGTATCCTTCCCCTGCCATATCCACCAAGCCACACCCACCAAGCCATGCCATGCCTACCAAGCCACGCCCACAGAACTGGTAGTAAAAAAATTAAATCCCACCACTGAATTGGTTGCAGTATGCTTGGCCATGTGACCACAATTTGCAATTATTGCTGATGGACTTAATGGTCATTGGGAAAGCCATTAATACTGATCTGAATATCCAGTCCATATTAAGATTCAAATGCACAAAAGGTGAACATAATAAAGCACACTAAATCTATACTTAGACCTTATCATTTGGAAAATCAGGTAAAATGACTGTACAATGATTTCTGTACCTCCCCTATTTGAACCAGTGCAAAATTTGAGTTATGTTTGATATTGTAATGGTACATGGGAATGACTTCCATGGATAGATGGGAGATAGGATGAAGAGCCTCATCCATCATGCAAAATGCATTTTAGCCCACCGAAGGAAAATGGCCATGGAAAGTATCTCAGAAGGGGCATTCCCTAGTTTTCTGGAAAGTAAAAGTAAAGGAGGAGAGGAGTGCTTTCAGAGTTGCATAACCTTATAATAACATAATGTAAACATGACCTTATAATAAAGAGAATGTTACTAATTAAGGTTTGTACAGTACTTGTTGTCTGTATGAACTTGAAGGGCTGATGAATATGGACTATTTTATTTCAAAATATCTTGTAACTTCTTGAATGTCTCCAAGGATGCAACTGGAGATGCCTCAATGCAACCTATGATACTTATAACCAGCCCAACCCTCTTCCCCCAGGCTTTGCAAATCTTTACAATAGGAGTAATATGTAAGGAAGATCTGGAGAGATGGGGATGAAGAAATGCTAAGTAACATTTCTTAACTGAAACAGTCAGATAAGAGAATGTATAGACTGCAGCCGCATAATGGGGGAAAAGAAAGAAACTCAGAAAGACTCTCCCTAGTTTCTCAGTCTGTAAAGGAGAGGGTGGGAGATTGCTATGTTCAGAGTTGCAAGATCCTGTTATGCAGCCTTACAATGAATTAGTATTAGCTCATCTGATTGTGTTTCCTGTCTGTCCTATCTGGGAAGATTGACTTCACGTTGCCCATATCCACGTTCCAACCACATCCCATTCCCCAGAGCTCCATAAGCTATCAAAACCCAATAACAATCTGCTAAATACTAGTAATGCAAATTATTGTGAAAGGTTTAGGCTTTCTTAGTTTTGAAGTCTAAATAACAAGCTGCACATGAGTTTTAATCAACATTGATTATGACACAACAAGGACTTTGTCATGTAGACAGTCAAATTCCTCAACCACTCCTTTTCTAAAAAGGAAGAGGCATTATTTTGTTTTGTTTTGGGGGAAATTATGGTTAAATATTTGAGAAAAAGAAGAGAGGAAAGAAGCTGTGTGCTTGAGAAGGAGAATATTTGTCTTTATCCTCTGTTTATATTGGAATTGCCAAGAAGTTTCCAGGTAATATTGCATTGGAGTTAGTATCTCTTCCCAAATTCATTATTCTCTAGTCTATAGGAATTGAAAACAGATTTAATTTAAACGTATATTAGAATGTTTTATTTATTATTAGTGTTGCTAAATAACTATTTGTTTCTGGACAACATTGAACAAGGATGGTTGCTGTCATCTTCTTTCCTTCATTCAGGAATACAACAATTTGTTTTTAATCTTTGATTGATTTTTTTTCTTGATAACCTGTACTACTAAATTGGGGCATCTCCCCAAACTAATGGTAGCAGATCAGCACCATCTTGTGGTCTGCTGGAATTCTTATTTTTTTTACTTTTATACATTTTGTTAAATCATTTTTGATTCTTTATTTGTTCAAATCACTTGCCGTTACTGGACTCCTGGTATTGAACAACTCTGTTATTTATTTTTTACAATTTTGACTATCTGCATGATAATATCTAAAAGAAAAAGGAGTTGTCAGCCCTATTAAGTAGACAAGACCAGGAATCCAACTCCATATAAAGATTAAAACTATTTTTATTGTGTGTTTTATTATTATCCTTAAAAACAGAGTCTTGCAAATTCAGGTGGGCTATTCTTCCTCCTTCTTATAGTTCAGTGAATTAGGAAAGAATCTATCTGAGTCATTATCAAATGTTATTTCATTGTTTCGGATTTTTTAAAAAATGTTTCTGCCTCTATGCTGTGGTTCCTACATATTTTCAGCAAGGTCAATCTATTGTTTTTATTTCCTTTTTAATAAAGTTTTATTTTCTCTATACCTTGTGTGATGCATTTATCTCCATAGAAGGAAGTGGTAATGCTTCTAGTCATACACCTTGATATTATAGGACCAGGAGATGGTGCTATTGGAATTGTTTTATTTTTATTTTTTTCATTTTTATATAGTAATTGTCAGGATATATTGCAAGCTACGGAATCCTACTTCTGTCATGCACAAGGGCTGGTGGAAGGATGATAGGCAACCTAAAAATTAGATAGTAGCAAAAAGCAGCTATCCAAGGTGAGGGACCAACACACTTCTATTAGCTCAGCCATGTTGCTGGAACCATCTTCCACCACATTTCAGACTGAAATCAGATAAAATAAGTACAATTTCAATTAAAACTAAATTATTATCGTGATTATCATCATCAAAATATTCTGTTCTATATCCTCTGCTTCTCTAAAACACTTTGATGTCACTTCCCCATCCCTCCAATGAAATACAACACTCAATAATAAAGTATGGCTTCCAGCTGTAACTCTGCCTTAACACACTTAAGGAATCCCAGATTCCTAGATATAGAAATATGCCACTGAATTTGACTCTTAAGTAGTGATGCATTCTGGGAATCTTCTAAGGAGCAGAGTAGAGTTGGTCTAAATCAGGGCTGTCAAACTCCTGGCCCACGGGCCGGATGCATCATGTGCTGGTCACACCCACACCTGGTTTAGTGAAGGGGGGAAGTCCCGATACATCACATGATGCCGCTGTGATGATGTGATTTTGACACCGCTGGTCTAAACATATTTTGGTTTAACCTTTAGCATCAATTCAGTTAAACTGGTGGATAATTTCTGTCAAAATATTCATGATTGGCAGAGACATGGGAACAAGGTCGACCCTAACGAGCAACAGCTGCTCATTATTCCTGCATCCTGACGCAACTCACAGCAAGCTACTGCTGAGTCGCAACAGGTTCCTATACCTGTTGGTACGTTTAGCTTCATGCACGCTTTGCTCGCATGCTTTGCCCGCGTGCCCGCTCACCTACCCACCACCACGCATTGCTCGCACATGCACAGTTGACTATTAATTGTTCTGCGAATGGGCAGAAACATGCCAGCAACAGCAGAAGAGACAGGGGAACCAGTTCAGGGGCATGGCCAGCCTGGGTAGCTGACGGTTCTGTGACCCAGGCCAAATCACCACTACCGGTTCAGCTGAACTAGGAGCAACCCACCTTTGGATTGTTACTGATAGAAGAGAATATGTAACTGTGGGGTCCTGGGTGCTCTCTGAGCTTGATAGTATTTTTGCAAATGTTTCATTACCATACTAGATGACATCACCAGTGTGGCAGATTATTTATGTGTGTATGTTTAAAAAAACACACATTTTAACTCTATTATAGTGTTTATCTTGCTTCTTGCATCCAAAGGGTAAGAACCAATTCTAACTTGAGAGGTGCTTATGGCTCTGGGGAACATTGTCCACCCTTCCTTTAACATAACACAATACTTTTTCTTATGGGCTTGGAAAAGTGGGTGATATCATTCCCCTTACAGATATTTTTTTTAAAAAAATATTCTAAAAATAGTTCCTCCTCCTCTCCCTTCTTTTTAAATAAACCAGAGGTTCCAGTCTGAGAGACGTAGCTTTTCCAAGGGTGGCAGCTCTAAGTCTAATTCTGTCCTGATCCAATGTCCTGATCCAACAATCCAGCATTGCCTGCTGGCTGACTCTTCTTTCCTCCAGGGAAGCAGCAAACTCTTTTCAGTGGTCTTCCTTGTCCTTCATCCGACAGTTCTTGGCAACTCTGGGATAGTTTGTTGTTAGCAGTGGTTTCTTCCTAATTAATGGAGAACATATGTGAATGAGTTCAGAAACAGTTTTTGCTGGAAGTACCATAAAATAGTTTATATCTACTTTTTTTTTTAAAAAGCATCCTATCCTAAAGGTTTGGGTTACCTCGTTTCAACCCACTTTATATAAAACACATAGCATGAGTTTCCTTCAAAACAATTTCACTAATCTGCAAAGAATTCTTACTATAGCACCAGTTAAGGCCAATGAACAAGCATTAAGTAAACAATGCTAATAATGTTGGTCTTCAATCTTTAAACTTCCCTTGTGTATATAATCTGTGGCTGAAATCCAAAGTTTTATTTCTATAAACCTTTGGATTTTATATAAACCTCCTTCATGGCCCACCATCCATCTATCCATCCATCCATTCACCCATCTATCTGTCTGTCTAATATTTTATTTATTCATATTTCACACTTTTTAACTGACAATCTCCCTCATTTATAATGTAATTATAAATAATGTAAATAGTATTATTTTATTTTACTATTGGTGGAGAAAGCTTTACTTTCTCCAGTAATATTACTCACAAACAAACAAAAACAAACAAACAAACAAAGTGACCCAAATTGGTAAGTTTTTCATTAATATAGAATTCACATCAATTAAAGTCCTGTAGTAAGAATCATGTGAATCATTGTTATCTGTTGACAACATTGTGAAGTCACAGCTATCAGTTCTTTAGCTGGTATTGGCCTTCATAAGTATCAAGTTTTTCTTGATAATCTAGGCTATCATGATGTATTCACAGTATGTGCAGGTATAAGCATGTGTGGCTCTTCGTAAATGACTGATAGTAATTTTGTTAATGCACAAATTTTCTAAGTGCTGTTCAAGAATTTTTTGTATGACACCCAGCATGCTGATAACCACTGGGACTATTAGGCCAGTTTATGTCATAATCTTTCAGTTTTGATTTGCAGATACTTTGTGATCTTCTCTTTGTTTTCTGTTCTACTATCTCCTGTTATTGCCACATGGATAATCTACATTTTGTCTTTTCAAACACAGGTTCAGACTGGTTTTGGCCATCTTTGTCTACCTATCGAGTCTTTTCCAAAGACCTGGATAGGTAGATATGGATGTTTGATGGTATTACAGATATTATCTCAAGATGTAAGCTTCTCCAGTAAAGCTGCCTTTTGCAATTGACTGATGGTTAATTTGTCAATGAGGATGTTAGTCAAGTTGTTTTGGAATTACACCCAAGGCAACTATTTCAGCTGGTCACAGTCAGCCAGATGCTTAGACTGGATTTGGAATTTTTAACTACCTATCAAGTTCTTCCATATTGTTTTTTGATGCTGTTCAAGATATTGTCATAGGATGTTCTAAGTAAAGCTGCCTTTTGCAATTCATTGATGCTGATTTTATCAGTGTCAATGGTGTTCAAATGTTGCTATAGATGTTTTGTAATTGCACCTATTATTATTTGCACGCTCTTTGCTTTCTTTTGCTATGGTTGTTCTATTTCTACTTCCCAGATCTTTGTATTTTCTGATTTTCTCTGGTTCTTTCTCTTCTATTTTGATGTCGAGCATTTCAACCACTTCTACACTTCAGACATTTTTGTCTTTCTTATCAACATTTATTAAGGCTGGGGTATTATTAGGCACCCCCAACATGAGTGACGTCGAGCTGGCCACACCCACCTTGGACATGCCCCTCCCCCCCAACGTCAAACACAATCCTGATGTGGCCCTCAAAAAAATTAAGTTTGACACCCCTGATATAAGCAGTCAAATCTTTGTAAGGATGGACAACCAACAGTTTAAAGCCATACCTAGAATCTCAATTAATATTAGCTGATGTTAAGCAGGGTTCCAAAATTTTAATACACAGTTCAAAAAATAGTCTTATTTTTGAGAAACATATTAGGTTTTAAAAAAATTGTTTTTATTTCCTGGCATAATTTCCACGAAAAGGAAGTAATTGTGTGGCAAAATATACTCCCGATTTCTGGAGTAGGATCACTGGAGAATAGAAAGAATTCAGCCATTGGCTGTTCTTGTTCTAAATATACAGTTTAAAACCCATCCCTGAAGAGCCTCATATTTTTTTTAGGCCAAGAAAGTTTCAGAAGGCAATGATAAATAGGGTTCCAGTCTCACTGTTTGGGAACACACACATCTATTTTCATCTCTACAACTCTTCAGTCCGTCAATAAAATGATTTAAGGGGAAAGTGTCATATTAGGAATCTCTGAAATAAAGACAGTCACTTCAAGCATTCCCTCTGGTGTTTCCTGACACTTTATATCTGTACCCTGGTAAGAATTCATTTGGACAGACGGCAGTTAGCAGTATTAACCAAAAGCAGCATAGGGATTGAAAGAGTAATGTTGGCCTGTGTGTGCTTAAAAACCAAGTGATCCATCCTTCTGCCTGGTGTGGAAGTGGAAGGCGATTTATACTGTAGCTTCAAGTTTCACAATGGAATAGAAATGACTTTTAAGTGGGAATGTTATAACATGAAGTGTCAGAAAGATCAAAGCGTATTATGGTCACAGCTGGAGAAATTCAGAATCTAGAAAGAGAGAGAGGCAAAAAAACAAAAAAAACAAACCACCACCAGGAAGGGTGAGGACAATCTTTAGAGAGAATAAGCCAACTGCCTTAGCAGTGGATTGGAAATGGGCAGCCAAATGGTAATTGTTTCATTTGTTTTTATTACTGGGGATGAGGAAAAGGGCTTTGGGATTTCTGTCTTATGTGCTTAATCAAGTAGTCTGCTTTGGGATATTAAGATGAGAGTCCTATTTTCTGGTCCTTCCCAAAAAGTTATTCTGATTTCTTTCAGTGCCCTCTTTACCAGTTAGATTTACCTAGAGAATAAGTTCACATATTATTTGCAGAGGTAAAACCTGGTCTTGTCCCCTCCCCCCCACATGCACACCCAGCAAAAAGCCCCATAAGCTCTCTGGAAAAGTTGCTGCTTTTTTTGCTAGAACAATCTCCCATAATCTTGGGAACATTATGTTGACATGACGGTAGTGAGAGAAAACAAGTTTCTTTTGCATCCCTTAACTTCATGGAGAAGAATGTTTGGGGACAACACTCCAAGGTGTTGTTCACTATTGCTATTTGCTAGGGACACCCTTAAATAAACCTACCTGGATTGAAAGAGACCCAAATAAGATTGCATAAGTAGCCTCTATCCTAGGATAGAAGAGATGGTAAGATCTTTAGAGACTGCAACTATTTATTGCTGATTGGTTTCTGATTTAACAGAGCAAGGGATGGGATGTGGAAGAGATGCATACACCTTGGTAAGATCAGTGTTAGTAATAGCAATAGCAGTTAGACTTATATACTGCTTCATAGGGCTTTCAGCCCTCTCTAAGTGGTTTACAGAGTCAGCATATTGCCCCCAACAACAATCCGGGTCCTCATTTTACCCACCTCGGAAGGATGGAAGGCTGAGTCAACCCTGAGCTGGTGAGATTTGAACAGCCGAACTGCAGAACTGCAGTCAGTTGAAGTAACCTGCAGTGCTGCATTTAACCACTGCGCCACCTCGTCCAAGACACTTGGCAGACTAGGTGAATGCCATTCACCAACACTTTTCTTTTACTGCTGTGAGTCTCCTTCAGAGCTAAAAATGCAGAAATCCACTGTCAAACCACTGATATGGGATATATCCATCATCATTTATGCTAGCTTGTTCTGGCCCCTTAATTGCCTGCAAGTGACTGGGATTATTCTTTTTTCTAAACTCTGAAAAATAGTCCTATCAGCAAACATTTTATTGAGTTATAAGATAAAATAAGATACATAATACAAAAGTAAATAGGAAAACAGTGAGGGAATGGGGGTGGGGGAGAGAAGTGAGGAAGGGTTGGGAAAAAGAAAAAGAAGTGTTGACTTCTGACTCCCTCTGTGGAGGTAGAATAAAGCATTAACATCAAACCACAACTTTTTGTTTTTTTCATAATAATATAAACCAGCCATTTCTATAAACATCTATCAATCTAATCGATCAAACCCCAAATCAAAGTTTCATTCTTTTCCACTTCAAGCACAAAGTGCAGAAGTGGTGTCCACATGGGAACCAAAATACTAATTTTTAAAAAAAATCAAAATAGTCAATTCTGCCATTTCAGCCAACTCCATCAGCATCTGCAGCGATTCGTCCACATTGGGAATTGAAGTGTCCTTCCACTTTTGTGCGTATAATAATTTTGCTGCTGTCAACATATATAGTATCAAGGTTCCAATTTTTTTCTCCAAGTCTTTTTCCATTAGACCCAAAAGGAAAGTTTCCGGTTTCATCGTTATCTTCATTTTCAGAATTTTCTGTACCCTGTTTCCTTGAAAATAAGACCTTCCCGGATAATAAGCCAAATCGGGCTTTTGAGCGCATGCGCTGAAACAAGTCCTCCCCTGAAAATAAGGCCTCCCCCAAAATATTGCAACACAGCAGCAGCCACGAGGTGACCACGCTCGCCGCCTCCTGCACCTCAAAAATAATAAGACCTCTCTGAAAATAAAGCCAAGGGCTTATTTTGGGGGTCAAATTTGTCTTATTTTTAGGGAAACATGGTATTAAAATATGAACCATGCTCCACAACAGGGATTATTCTTAATGACATAGTACTTCTTTTTTAATCTGGGTTCTTGTATTTGGTTCTGTACTTTGCTTAAAATAAATAAAAATTGCAATGAAAAACACTGAGCTTCTTCTCTGGTCGGTAAAGTGTTATCTTTAAATCGTTATAGCTAAAATACTATTTTACATAGCTTTACATAGTCATGTTTATCACAAGTAAGGGAAAGTGTCTTATAAATCAATGACATCCATATATTAACTTTATGGAAGTTATATTACTTTTTCTTGGAAAATCTAACAGTTAAACCTATGAGTAATAGAACAGGAAATATTGGGAGTGGAAGTCTAAGGAAAACTTTATTTCACTAATGTGAACAGAGCAAGTGGATTATGTTAAAGAAACCTAAGTGACTCATTCTTAAAATGTAAGGCCTGTATGTTAACACAGGACTTAAGCATCCACTAAAGTCTTGATTGCTCTAGACGTTTCCTCTGAGTTTGTGATTTGTTTGTCTGGGATTCCAGAATGTTTTAGAAGAGTGATTTCACTTTTACAACCAGTTGGTTTTTTTGTAGCTTTTATTATAGTTTTCTTCTTATTTATCAATAAGCCTTAATTAGATTTTTGCTTAGAATTATTTTTTAAAAGTCAAACAAACTAATGGCAGACATGGAGTTTTAGTTTTTAACCAGGTTGTTTTCTTTCAAAGCCAGTGGAAGCTTCAAAGTTGATCAAGGAAACTTTCAAGGATTTATCCAGTGTTTATGTTTCATTATTTTGCAGAATTTGAGAAAGGAAGGCTTGAGATGTGATACTTTCAAGCATAGCATTTCCTTCAATTACTCTTTCTAAGAAATGTTGCTGTGATCCCCACATTCCTGAAACCATTCCGATGCCTAAATATGCCACATTTCAAGTGGTTTATACCAATTGGTTTAGTGACACCAGAATAAGATTTTATATATAGCAGCTATTTTCTTTCTTAAGCCTTTGATATGGGATCTCTGTTGTCCCTGTTGCTATAACAATCAAAAGTGTGGATACATGAGAGGAGAAGGGTTCCCCTATTTCTCATATTAATGTTGCTGATAGACTATATAGTTTTGAGGCTGAATTCTCCCATTGACATGATGGTTCTAAAAAGACTTCCAATCCCTGTGCATGGAGTTTCAATGACACTACCAATTAATGAATTTTGCAGTGAGGAAAATGAGTTATTAATAGAGTAACTACAAGATGAGAAATCATATTTGGGTTGGTCTGTTGAGCCAAATGGCTTCCTTTACAAACAGAAATAGCAGTTAGGAATAATGTGGAACTCCGAGTCTGCTCTTCTCATTGTTGAATTATTGGTGTACAGATGTAGGAGATGCCGTCCTGAATACTTCTCATAACCTGTAAATGGGAATTATACCCTTTATCTTCAAATGGTTTCATAGCTTTCATTGTAGTGAGACACTTCCTGTGTCTTGGAGATCTTCTATGGAAAATATTTTGATGGTACCATCATTCTTAAGACCAGCACCTTTGAAAATCAAACATGCAGAATACAAAATAACAGTGTTGGAAGGAATCTTGGAGGTCTTCTAGTCCAACTCCCTTATCAAAACAGGAAACCTATACCATTCCAGACAAATGGATGTTCAATCACTTCTTAGAAACCTCCAGTATTGAAGCACCTACAACTTCCACCCATAGTGGAAAGCAAGCATTCCACTCATTAATTGTTCTCGCTGTCCGGAAATTTCTCCTTAGTTCTAGGTTGGATCTTTCTTTGATAAGTTTTTATCTTGTCTTGCCCTCAAGTGCTTTGGAGAATAGGTTGCCCCTCTCTTCTTTATGATAGCTTCTCAAATATTGGAAGACTGCTATCATGTCACCCTAGTCTTTCTCTTCATCAGACTAGCAGTCCTGCAACTGTTTATCATATGTTTTAGACTCCAGACCCCTAATCATCTTTGCTGGTCTTCTCTGCACTCTTGCTAGTATCTCAACATCTTTTTTTGTATGATGGTGACCAAAACTGGACACAGTTTTCCAAGGGTGATCCTACCAATGCAGTATATAGCAGTACTAATACTTCATGTAGTCTTGATACTATTCCTCTGTTGATGCAGCCTAGTACAGTGTTGGCTTTTTTGGTAGATGCAGCACACTGCTGGCTCATACTTAAGTGGTTGTCCATTAGAATTCCCAGATCTCTTTAATAATTACTGCTGTTGAGTCAGCAACCATCTATTTTATACCTGTGCGCATGGTTTTTCTTGCCGAAGTGTAAAATGATACTTTTCTCATCACTGAATTGCATTTGTTGATAGTGTTCAAGTCTGTCAAGATCTTTCGAGATCTTGAGCCTACCTTCTAAAGTGTTGGCTATTCCCTTTAGCTTGGTGTCATCTGCAAATTTGATAAGTTGCTCTTCTATTCACTCATGTAAATCATTTATGAAGATGTGAAAGAGTACTGGATGTAAGACACAGCTTTATGGTAGCACACTACATACGCCTCTCCATGTAGATATAGTTCCATTGTGGACTACATGTTGAGTTTATCAGCCAGTTGCAAATCCATCTAGTTTTGATGTTATCGATCCCACATTTTTCTATTTTATGAAGAAGTAAGTTGTGGTCTACCTTGTCAAATGCCTTACTAAAGTCCAAGTATACACTACACATTCTCTGGTCCACTAATTTAATCACTTTGTCAAAGAATGCAATATTTCTGTAACAGTTGTCCACAGTGAAACCTCCTATTTATAAATTTGTCTAGATTTAGCATCTTGTTTGTTTCAAACAGTAATTCTTGAAATAATCATACTGTAGTTAATATGCTTTTCATTTTATTTATTGTTACTGGCTGCTATTTAGTTACTCTTGATTCATTTTCTTTGCTCTGATATTCTTGCAATGTAGTTGTAGGATTGATGCTTCCTGCTTTGGGAATCTATTGAAATAAAGGTTATATGAATTATAGACAATAGAATAAAATAGTATTAGAAATTCTAACAACTTGAGAACAGATGGATCTTATCTTGTTGCTTAGATTTCAATATTTAATTTGCTTGCATTGTGAGCAATTGGAAAAGGACTTTGGATTTTTTCCCCTCTTTTTCTTGCTAATCTGAAAATTCAAATGCACTTGTTAAATATATATTTTATTAAAGTTTTTTTAAGATAAAACAAAAGATTGAGAAGAAAGGGAGAGAAAAAGAAAAGTGCAAAAAAAGGATAAAATAGAATATTTTTATTTTTAGCAAATACAACTATAAAATTATATATACATACATACATACATACACACACACACACACAGTTTTAAAAAGAAAAGCTCCCTTTTCTATTATCTAGATGGAAATTCATTTGTACTATGTAGCAACTCTTAAATCAAATAGATGAATAATGAATAGACATGCATTCATGTATAGTTGACTGTTCTTTTTTTCTTGCTTATTTGTCATTTCATGTATTTATGTCAGGGTAGTAAACCTTTTGATGGTAAAAGGGTACACTAAACATTTTGGGGGAATTAGCAAGGGCCCTAAAGAGCAATATGTAACCCTCACATATGACTGATTTGGGGAGTTCGTTTTAGGTACCCTCTTTCCTTTGAGATGCCTTGGGGGATTGGGAACCCCTCAAAAAGAGGATTTCGTGGCTTCAACTTGTCTATCTGTGATTTATGGGGATGTAATAAACAGAAAACTTCAACTTTAGCCAAAAATATATATGACCTTAATCAAATTGCTTGAAGCTGACATTTTGTTTACGTTCAAGATTGGAGAATTCTGTATCAAACTCAGGCTTTCCAAAGTTTCTATTCTACTACTGTGGAACAAAAGTTTCTACTTGTGCCAGTGGCTTTGGAAGAGAGGGACCACAGCCCTGAAACAGCAAATTCCTCTTTTCAGGCACCCCTTCCCAGTCTGATCATCCAGGGACACACTTAAATATTATATTCTCTGCCTCCAGTTTAACCACCATAATCATACAGTTCCAAGGGAAATGAAAGTCATGTAAGATTGGCGTCAGACTCCAAGATGGACAGTAACTGTTGCCACAAGAATGCAAAACCCAATGCCTGCATGTTAAGTAGAATGCAATTATAAGCTGCACTGTTCAAATGTTTATGACAACATTCATAATTTTCAAGAACTATGCAAAGATGTAGATCTTGAGAAAATGCTTATGTAAAAATGCATTATACTATGGCCAGTTGCTAAAGGTGTACCAAGCACAAATATCAAGGGATGTTTTCATATGACTTTTTAAAAGAGATGTGGAAACAAGTGAGAGTGAACTCAAACACCAAAATGAGAAACTTGTTGAAATAACACTGCAGATTTTCCCCATCTTTGTACTAAGGAAATGCAAATAACACTATCAATGACTGAGCCACTATTCTTTTCTGTGTTCTGTTATTTTTATTTTATTTTATTTATTAGTTTGTCAAACATGTATAAGTTAGCAGGTATAAGTATGAACATGGACATGAATGGAAATGAATACAAATAAATGGGGACGGTAGGACAGAGATGGTAGGCATGCTGGTGCCCTTATGCACTCCCCCTTTACAGACCTCTTAGGAATGGGATGAGGTCCATGGTAGACAGTTTAAGGTTGAAGTTATGGGGGTTTGAGGATGTAACAACGGAGTCAGGTAGAGCATTCCAGGCATTCAGCACTCTGTTGCTGAAGTCGTATGTTTTGCAATCAAGTTTGGAGCTGTTTACCTTGAGTTGTATCGATTGTTTGCCTGTGTATTATTGTGGTTGAAGCTGAAGTAGTTGTTGACAGGTAGGATGCTGTAGCAGATAATTTGGTGTACTATGCTTGACCACAGGTGGCACAGTTCCAGATTGTCCAAGCCCAAATTTCAAGCCTGGTGCCGTAAGGGATTCTATTGTGAGCAAAGAAGTGGTGTTCTTTCTTCATGAAATACCTCTGGACCCACTCAATCATATTAATGTTCAATATACAGTGTGGATTCCAGGCAGATGAACTGTATTCAAGAATTGGACTGGCAAAGGTTATTCTTAAGAAGCAGAAACTTCTATTGCTGAAATGGTCCTGTTTCCTTCCCAACGCGCTCCAAAACTAAGAATCTTGTCATAGAGGGCTCTGTCAAGAAGAGAGCTATACAATACTAAGGCATTATATTAATTTCGTATTTGGTTCATTGTCATAGCTTTTCCAAATTAGCTTGAGAAGGGTGGCTTCATGAGCATGCCAAGGAAATCTCCATTGGTTTCCTGCTTCCTGAGAGAAAGGAATGACTGTTAAACAACCTTGTGCTATGGATGTGCTCTGAGACCCTCCTATATTTGGAAAGGCAGTTGTGAATGGTATTAATACAGGGGAGAAGATAATAATTCAATGTATACTTCATGAGCAAAGTGTTTGTTTCCTAGTGCTCCCAGCTAAATCACTCAAAGCAGGAAGCAAAGTCCTGACAGGAACATTGTTTCAAATTCAGACTGGTGACAGAGTGGAATAAAAAAATTCTGAGCCTGAAAACTTGCTTAGAGTACCAAAATTAAATGGATTTTATGGCTCGTCCAGACCAACTTCATTAATCAGTACAGTTAGTCCTCTGGCTTACAGCCACAATTGAACCCAAATATTTCTGTTGCTAAGTGAGACATTTGTTAAGTGAATTTTGCCCAGTTTTACAATCTTTCTTGCCACAGCTGTTAAGTGAATCATTACAATTGTTCAAGTTACTAACAGGGTTGTTAAGTGAATCTGTCTTCCCTATTGACTTTGCTTGTCAGAAGATCACACGATCCGGGCACTCTGCAACTGTCATAAATGTGAGTCAGTTGTCCAACATCTGAATTTTGATCACACAACCCTGGAAATGCTGCATTAGTCATAAGTGTGAAAAATGGCCATACCGTACATTGCTTTTTTCAGTGTGATTATAACTTTGAATGATCACTAAATGAAATATTGTAAGTCAAGGACTACCTGTACAATATAATTAGGGAACGAGTCACTTCATGCTATTGAAGTCCTTGACAATCTATTGAAATAATTGAGAAACCTATGATATCTAAATGTTGCCCCTTCTTGGAGAAGGCAATGCCTTTTTCTTCCATAGGAATGATTTTCCTGCTTTAAATATCAAGAACTACATCTTGTTGTGATTTTGCACTATGAAACATTCTCTTTTTCCTAGCAGCACATGGTGACCTAAACTATGAGGAGCTGGTGGGTGAACCTGGAAGTTGAGTTAAATAAGCTAACATTTCACTTCTCTGGGTTTTAGGTGCCTCCAAGGAAATATAATCACTTCTTGTTGTTATCATGCCATCCATATATTTGGCACATCATAAAAAAAAATTGTCTCAGACGATTTAGAATCTGGAAATAAGTACAACTGAAATAACAGAAAAGAAGATAGAGATATTCAGGAAATAATGTTATTATGTACCGTGGTTACATATAATTAGGGCTATTTGCAATATGGCATATGTATGAGGGGGAAAATATGAAATGAGCAGGTTTTGTGGAAAGATTTGAAGGAAATGTGAGGAAAATATTATCACGTTAACTCTAATTGTAGCTGTTTAAGACTTGGTGAGCTTTCTGTATATTTTAGTATCATCCATATGGTGGCTACCATTTGATTGTCATTTGTTTATTCAAATGACATGGTGGGCCACTTACCATGCAACTCTGGGTGGTTAGCAACCAGCTAAAGACATCAACAATGTGTAACATAAACAGCATTTGAAACATATCAAGTCAGAAGCTATTCATGTATCTATGACTAATAAACTCCTGTAGTCAATTACCCCCAATACTTAAAATGGGTTCATCTAAGCTTCTGGTCATGGGGAAAAGCCAGGGATTTCAGAGACAAGCTATTTCCCAGCCTAGATACAACAACAGAGAAGGCACACCTTCTGGGTCCCATTAAATGAGGTTGTTTAACAGGAGGGGCCCAGAGTATGCCAACTCTATTAGAACTTGTGGGATGGGCAGGAAAAGTTGGACATAGATGGTTCCACAAATAACTCAACCCTGCCATAATCCTTTGGCATTCCTGATAACATAGGCAATCCCTATTACTCCCATGTATTATGTTACCTATCATAATCATATAGTGTATATTGTATTTCATTGCATGTGTATGTGTGTGTATGTGTCCATGTGCATGTAGCTCCCCACATATAAACACATTCATGCCCATACCTTTCAGTGTGGTGTAGTAGTCACGGAAATCCAGTTCTAATCCTTTCAGACAGAGAATTAGGATTAGGATATCTCTACAACTACAGATGAGGGATGCGGTGACTCAGTGGCTAAGACACTGAACTTGTTGATCAGAAAGATCAGCAGTTTGGTGGTTAGAATCCCTAGCGCCATGTAACGGAGTAAGCTCCCAATTCTTGTCCCAGCTTCTGCCAACCTAGCAGTTCAGAAGCATGTAAAAATGCAAGTAGAAAAATAGGAACCACCTTTGGTGGGAAGGTAAAGCATTCTTTGCGCCTTTGGGGTTTAGTCATGCCGGTCACATGACCATGGAGACATCTTCACACAGCATTGACTCTTCGGCTTTGAAATGGAGATGATCACCGGCCCCTAGAGTCAGGAACAAGTAGCACATATGTACAAGGGAAACCTTTACCTTTACCTTACAACTACGGATAGTCCTTGACATAACAAGCAGTTGAAGTTACAAAGGAGTTTTCCAAAGGTACTTGTGACCCAGTTCTGAAGTTCTAATGGCCAACACCTCCCCATGGACATGAGACCGTGTGTCAGACATTTGTCAAGTGGACCACATTTACAGCCATTTGCAATGCCCCATAGTCACGTGGCTGCACTTTATGATATTTTTGCCAAAACCTGAGTTTTACTTCCAGTTTTTGATAAAACCAGTCCATAGCAAACAATTGGTTCACTCAATAACCATGGCATTCACTTTTTGATGGCTACAAAAAAGGTTGTAAAATTGGGCTGTTCACGTGGGTGATTCATTTTATGACCATTATCACTTATGACCATAATCAACAGGATTATGCATGTAAATTTAGGTCTACATACCATATTTTTCAGAGTATAAGAAGCACCTTTTTCCTTCAAAAAAGGCTGAAAATCTTGATGCGTCTTATAAACTGAATTCAGCATTTTTGGCCTCCAGAAACCCCGTTCTCTTCACCAAAATGGCCATGCACAGCCTTTAGGAGGCTTTCAAGGTGCTCCTGGGGGCTGGAGAGGGCAGAAATGAGTGAAAAATGGGCCATTTCTTTGCTCAATTTTGCCCCCAGCCCCAGGAGCACTCTATAAGCCTCCTAAAGGCTATTCATGCCCTTTTTTGGAAACAAAATGAGCCCATTTTCACAAGAAATGGGCCATTTTTGGAGATCTGCAGAGTGCAAAACCTTTTTTTAAATTTGCCTCTTCAAAATCTTGATGCCTCTTATACTCCGGTGCATCTTGTACTCCGAAAAATATAGTATGTACATTTCTCTTTTTACATAATTTCTCTATATCTGGAGATAGATGTATAGAAAAAGATATATTCTCATGCCAAGGATGGCGATAAATGAAGTGACATTTGCTGAGAACTTTTCTAAAGATCCCTACTTAAACCAGGATATCTGATATGGTCAGTCAAGCCAAGTGAGGAATCTCTACCAATTACCATCTCATGGTTGTTTCAGACAGGACTTCCATGTGATAATCTTTACTTTTCCTGCCCTTGCCTTGATTTGTTTTGGGAGGAAGAAAGAATCATAACATATGTACAAGTATAATAATTAATTCTGTGGTGGTGGGGACAATATAGATCTTACAGTAGTGTATTACAGCATGCATCACAGAACTCTTAAGCTCTCACTAAAATGATCAAAATCTTTAGTCTGTGGTCCTGGGCCAAGAATTGGAATGTTGATTCAAAAAACAAAACAACAATGAAGCTTAACATAGCAAAGAAATGTTGTGTCATTTGGAAAAATCATTCAGTACTGACCGTAAATCACAAAATTGTTTCTTTGGCTGCCACCAAATAAGCATAGATTTTCCAAATGTACTTTGCTACTTTGCCACACTGAGATTGCTTTCTTTGTGGGAAATAAAACGCTGCTACAAATTCTAGACTCTACATATGATTGCCCTAAACTTGTCTCTTTTCCTTCCTCCATCTTCCTCTGGCTGTTTTGGATACAGTGATAGCAGAATGACATGCCGCTAGACTGACACAATTCACAATTTTTTGGTGAGCTTTCTTCCAGGTCAGAATGCATTAGATTGAAACATGCAGCTATTATGTCAGGGCCAACATGTCGGCAATGTTTCCTGTTCAAGGAGCAAAGACTAACTGGAGGGGCAAAGAAATCTTACTTTGGCAAAGACAGTATACAGCACGACACCTGAGGATAGCAAATTAGCTTTGAAGAAAGCAAATTAGTTTTGGAGAAAGCAAGACAGGCTTTGCAGGCACATACAGATCTCTGTCTTCTGAGAGTCAGAAAAAAGGAATGGCTAATAAAAACCACTCTAGAACCCACTGTCTCACTACTGGCTACCGGCATTCATCACTCTTCTGCAGTTAAGTGGAAGTGGAATGATAACTGGTTTACCACACCAAGTCAAATTGTAACTGTATGTTATTAGGTTTATTGAGGTTATTGAGGTTAATTGTTACATATGCATTACACATCTTGAAGCTTGAGTTTCAGTGTCAGAAAGCAGATTTTGGATAGAGATGTTCTTATCCATCTATTTTTCTTTTTATATGCAAGTGTATTTGTAAGAATGCAAGGGTGAAATGTAGGTTTGTTCAATAATGTTAATCAACAGCTTATGTAGATTAGAGTAACATATGATGTTATGTCTGGAGCTCCAGATAAGGCTAGTTCTCATTATTTAACATCCTTAGCTAGGACTGATGGGTATTGGAGTTCAACAATAATTTAATATGATATAAGGGAGTGAACCAAGAGTATCAATGCCAAAGCAAATGATTAGTGTAAAGAAGGTCTTAACTGCTTGTATTTTCTTAGGTTTGCACCTTCCTTCCTTCCTTCCTTCCTTCCTTCCTTCCTTCCTTCCTTCCTTCCTTCCTTCCCCCACTCACCTTTTTTTTCTTACTGGTTTTAGCTGAAATTTACATTTTGACTATTGGCTCTAAGATCCAGAAAAATACCTTCATCTGGAATACTTTCAGTCTACTTTTTCATAGATTGCTTCAAGTTAGCCATTCAGAAGAAGGTGCAACCTATTAAGCATGTAGGTTAATGAACCATGATGGCTCAGTGGTTAAAATGCAGTATTGCAGGCTAATTCTGCTGACTGCCAGCAGTTCTATTCTGACTGGCTCAAGGTTGTTTCCATCTTTGGTCTACCTTTCCCATCATTCCAAGGTCAGTAAACTGAGGATCCAGATTGTTGGGGGCAACATGCTGATTCTGTAAGATGCTTAAAGCACTATGAAGTGGCATATAAGTCTAAGTGTTGTTGTTATTATTCTCCTTTATTTGTTATTTAAGAATATCTCTGTGTGTGTGTGCGAGAGAGAGAGAGAGAGAGAGAGAGAGAGAGAGAAAGAGAGAGAGAGAGAGAGAGAGAGAGAGAGAGAGAGAGAGAGAGAGAGAGAGAGAGAGAGAGAGAGATCAGTCAGTCAGTCAGTCAAAGGGATGACAACAAATACATTTTCCGTGGTCTCATTTCAGGAATATTGCCATGTTTTCATCTTTTGTTTAAGTGCTGTGTACATAACTTTTCAATTTTCCAGTGTCATGTAAATCACAACACAAATATGAACCATTTAAAAAAGTTATGTTGGAAGAATTTTTAACTGGCTGCTTCTCTAGTATGACATCAGAATATAGATCTCTTCAGTTTCTTCTTCCATTAAATGATAAAATCTGGAGTAGCATCATTTGACTGATAATTTGCTCTTGAATCATTCCAGTAACATTAGAAACCACAGAATATGGAAAAACAGGCTAAATAAAATTCTAGAAGAGTATTCTTGACAAAAAAAAAGTTATGAGAATTTTGATTTTCTTAAGTCCAGATGAATCTGTAAGAACTATTAGAATTAACTTTGTGATAACTGTTACATGAATTGATTAGAATGGAATAAATACTTTTGTCATATTTAACATTAAAGGCCAGAACAGAAGCATTAGTGATATATTACTGAGGTCTGTTGGAACCACTCTCGCAGCTTAGGAGTCACAAGCTCAAGTGTTCCTACCACTACTGTGATCACTTTGGCCTTTACTTTGCTCACCCAGCCATATTTCTTGGCTAAAGCAAGATTAGAACTCACAATCCCATACACGCATGCACACAAACATACACACTTACATACATATATACAAATATTAGGCTAATTTGCATCAGAATTCACAACAAATTCTTTCCTCAAGCACCCTAATTCTAGCACGGAATTCAATTTTGTTTTTGCTCTAAGGCAAATGACACTATAAATTCTCACCATCTGTCATTTATTAGCTGGAAAGCTACATTCTTCTGAAGTTTTTAAGAAGCAGTTATGTCTAATGCATCAGAGTACGTACCTACTACACATTTCTACATATTTTTCTGTCCTTGAAAACTGTCAGTTACCAGTTTAATTTATTAATTAGAATGTGATTTATACTTGCTAATTTGACACATTTCTTTAGGAGGAAAAGACAGTTTAATGCTTATCTTCATTTATTTGAAATTTATTTATTTATAAAATTTATTGGTTGCTCATCTTACCACATATAATGATTCAATGGATAAATGCAGTTTTAAAAGCCAACTGATTCTCCTAAATGGCCAAAACCAGCTTACTACTGAATGAGGTCAATAATATTGGGTATCAACTTTGAAATACTGTAATTCCCCACCTAATATTGCCTTACACTAAGATAAATTTATTTTTCTATCATCCCACCCCACTCCATATCTTGCTTAAGTTCAAATTTCCCCAGACCCAGTCAATATGACTCTATCAGAAGATACTGGCAGCGAAGGTTCAGCAAGAACGATAAGTTTCCCATATTTGAATTAAGTCAAATTATTCTATTTCCTGCGTGGAGAGACACTATTAACACAGTGCTCTCCGACTCAAGTAAGCAAAGAGTTAATCTTTTTTTAGCACTCTTTTCTGTTTTTGTTCCTATTTCCAAGCTGAAGAATAAGTTGATTTTGTTTTGTTTTTTGTTTTTTAAAAAAAATGCTTCTCCAACTTTGTATAAAAGAGAAATGCTGAAGCCATGCAATAAATTACTGTTGTTTTCCAAACCCATTCCATTCTGGTTTGGATCTAAAAGGCAAAGAGAACTTGTAAACCAGATGTAAATGCTAAGTTTGCTATCGCAGCATTAGAATTTAGAGATCCAGCATTGAAACACTATAGGTCCTAGACCTTCCTCATCTCTCAATGCCAAAAGTAGAACTGAAAATCTTTCTTGAATATTAAAATAAGGATAAAGCTCCAGTAGGTGGCGTCAAATGTCATATCCACTTCATGAACTTATTTACATCTTTCTATAAGGTATTATTTAGCAAAATAGATATTTCTGAATAGTTACACCACAGCTATTTGTGCATAATTATTCCAAGATTCCAGGCATGACACAGAAGCACTTTTTATCAAATGAGGAAGTTACATGTAATTATGAGATGCCCAAATGCTATAATAGATCGCATTTAATTTTTCAACTCACATTTTGGAGACAGATCTTAGTTTTAATTTATTGATGAATTCCTGATTTTAACATAAGAGTGAAAAGCACAAGCCACATTTTGATGAATTGTGTTTTGTGTGTGCTGAGTACAAATAAAACAAAACATCTCTGCTAAACTAAGTTAGCTTTTTTCAAAACCTTAAATTAGCCATTTTTCCTGATGAAAATATTCTTGGGTTAATAGTAGCTTGTCCACGGCTACATGGGGAAGTGTGCTATATTATTTATGACAAATGAATACTTTCATGTTCTGTGAATATTTTCATTGTTGTACTAATATATTATGGGCATGTCAAGCTTCTACAATTTTTCTGCATTTTCATTTTTAAAAACATTATTAATGTGTATTATGACAAATTTCTTTTATTGCTGTCATTTATCACCCTGCTTGAAAATGGGTTTTATATTTGTATGGTAACTGCTGCTGGTGCAGCAGCAGCATCTAAGTGAATCTCGTTGATCTTGGAAAAGCTAAACAGAGTTAGCTCTAGTTAGTATTTTGTTGGGGCACTGAGAATCCCAGGGTGTTGACTAACAATGGAAAGAGAAGGTGTCTTCAAGGAACCATTTCTATGATATTGCTAACAAACTGCATGCATGCAGTCACCAGGGTAAAGTTTCTCTGAGAGAAAGTGCTTATATGGGTTTTAAAATAATTAGCCTAATTGCATACTGAGATATTTTGATTTACATTCATTAAAGTAAGAGTGGGCAATCTATTTACAGCCTTTTTTGGGGGGGGAGGGGGAGCTATCTGCAATCAGATAAACAGATTTGCAGTTTTGAGACCCATTGTCTCTTTTCCAGCACCATAGTTTAAAGGCCTCAATTCTTTGACACTCAGCCTTCCTTTTAGTCCAACTTTCACAGCCATACATTGCAACTGGGAAAAACATAGCCTTAACTATATGCACTTTTTTTAGCCGGATGATGTCTCTGCTTTTTAGTATGCTGTTTAGCTTTGCTATAGCTTTCCTCCCCAGGAGCAAGCGTCTCCCCAGGAACAATCAATGCTGGGAATGATTGAGGGCAAAAGAAGAAGGGGACAACAGAGAATGAGAGGCTGAAGTCACTGGAGCAGTAGGCATGAGCTTAACTGGACTCCAGAGGATGGTAGAGGACAGGAAGGCCTGGAGGAACGTTGTCCATGGGATATGATGGATCAGACATGACTTTGCAACTAACAACAGCATACACATTGTAACCTTAGCATATGGAAGATGGGGAAGGTTTCTTTATTATTATTTTTCCTTGCCTTCTATCTGGATGGTATCTGAGAAGAAAACTTTGGTACAGAGCAAAACGTTCAGCTAGGGCCCCATTGGGATTTCAGGGTTTTCTTCATCATTAGGGTGAAACTTTCTAGATGCAAATGAAATGGATTTAGGCAGGGACAATGAAGACAGTCATAAGTATAAGACACAAGTGTGAATGAATGGAGTGTGTTCAACTTAGAGAAAATGGAAGGAGAACATGATGGTGATCTTCACATATCTCAAGAATTGTCTGGAAATTGCTGGAGAGTTGGTGATAGTTATAGAGGTATGCCTGTGAATAATGGTTTTTGAGTCAGCTAAGTATGAAATATGGTTGATTTTAATAGCAATCATAATGAGAGAGATTGTACTAATAACAGAATATAATGAATATAGGGGTTTGACACCCTCATACAGAAATTGAAGAAATCAAACACCTATCATTAAAACAGATAGGTATTGGTAGATCAATGGACTAGTCAAATGGGTTAAACGTAATGAATTCCAAAATTATGCCCCCAGTGGAGTGATCATTCTCTGTAGGGAAAAGTAAGCCTAAAGCAAACAGGGAATCACAACCAGGAGAGTCCTCCAGAAGTTCATCATAGGAGTTAATTAGCAGAGAACTCTGATGATGAATAAAGCATAATGGCAAAGCAAATAGATAAAAACAAAGCTGTACCACAGAAAGCTAATCCAGATGGTTGAGTTGATAGCATAAAGGACCCTCTAATATAGTAATTGAGGCTCAAGGAGGAAATCTTTATGAACCTCACTGTTTAGCTGAGAAGTACCAAGAAAGCTGTGAGACTTCTAACTTCATATGAGGTATGCATATGGAATAGGATGGAGATACAGTCTTCTTTAAGTTGAGGTGGACTCCTAGAGACTAGGAGTCTCTAGGATATGGATACAGGAAGATGCTTTCTACCCAGTCTAGGCTTGGCCAGGATTTCCTGTAATCTCCTATCCAGGGGTCAATTAGATCCAAACTTATTGAGTTTTTGAGAGATTAGCAAAAATCTATTAGAGGATTCCATTTGTTACAAGACAAAAAGAATATATTTTGTTCCAAAAATATAAATAAGGGAGGGGATAATTCTCCTCATATTGTCCAGAAAATATGGACAATATGGAAATATGGAAAATATTTTTGCTGCTCCGGGGAACTTGAAGTTGCAGGAGCACCATGTTATGGTAAGAACCCTCTTTAGAAAGCTTTAGGCAGAGAGAGAACATCTTCAGTGGTCTTAAGCATCTGCTAATAAACATCAAGATGAAAAACAGGCATTGTGACATCGCAACTCAAACTATCACCTTTTGTATTTGTGTCCCAACATCTGCTGCAACTATGTAAGCCACAGAATTTGCACTGTGATGACACTTTTAGTCACTTGCCTCTTAGCTCTCATGGAGACCAGCGTCTACTATAAATCAGAATGGCCTCTTAAAACTAGATGGCTTAAGAAACAAAGACAATATTCCCATGGTGGAATGTCATGCACCCTGCAGCTACTGCTGCTGGAAAACTACTATTTTTTCTTTCTTTCCAGCTCTCATTCCTCCTTTCTTCACTTAACAAAATCAGGGACAGAAACCAGTGGCTCCTAAGAGAACAATACAATGACTTCTAAGAGAGGAGTCACTATTGTCATATTGGATGTTTTGGTTATGTCTAAAGGATAATACCATATTATTTGAAGATAATAACAAATAGATGCCAAAAATTGAGATGATGAGTTGCTTGGCAAAGAAAAGAATTTGGGCAAATTTCAGGATTAAGAAGTCCTTCCTTGCTACAGTCAGGAGATGAAAATTGAAAATCCTCAGCTCAGCCTGCTTAGCCAAAATAGAAAAGGCATTGTGGATATGTGCGTATGCGTGTGTGTAGATCGGGATCTAAAGAGCTCTGCATATAGGTTGTCATTCAGCCCTTTGCTTTTGTTCTTCCCTCATCATGCCATTCAATTGGTCCCTAAGTCTTTTGGTTGTTTCCCCTGGCAAGAGGTATCTCTGTGTCCCCCTTGCCTTTCAAGCAGCTGTTACAGAGGCACAGGCCCTTTTTACAAGACTATTTGCCATGACGTGCAATGAGTGTGTAAACATGTTTTCCCATAGTCTCCCACCACCTGCTTTGGAGCCAGCAGTGCAAATACGGGCAGCCCCAAATGAGAGCAGAGGGAGATCAGAGACTGAAAGCCGGGCTGGCACAGAGCTGCTGCTGCTGCACAATACCAGCTTAAGAGGAGAAGGAAAAGAGAGAGAGAGAGAGAGGGAGGGAGAGAGAGAGAGAGAGAGGGAGAGAGATGCAACTTCTCCCCTCCTTGTGTCATGGCAAATGGTAGTGTAAAGGTTTCTGTGTTTTTAGCCGAAGATGCCTGCTCACCCTCCTTTATGCCCCTTTTCCCATCTGCCTCCATGCATACTAAGAGGAGATCTCAAAAGCAACATAGACAAGGAGATTTTGATGGGCTCTCTGTAGGCTATGAAATGATCGGGGGGCTGAAAGCCTGAATAGTTGGGGTTTTCTTCCCCCTTCACAGCTGACCTTCTTCATATGTGGTTAATCTTGGAATAAAGATTAAAGGCCCTGACCCAGGGCCCATTGAAATTGATGGGAATCTTTTCTTTTTTTACTTCAATAGTTATTGGATTTGGGCCGAAAGTGGAATGGTCTCTTTCTCCCCCTCCTCCCCGGCCCCTTTCAGATGAAAGGGAGAAATGAGGGGGCCCTCTATGAGGAGAAGCGGTTGAGCACGGCACTCTCCGTTTCCCTGAATGGGGCCAGGACGGCAATATACATTTCTGAGGTCTGGCAGCAGCATCGGAAAGCACATTTTTGCCAGGGGGAAGCTGGATTTGCATGGGACTGAGGTGTGTGGGGAGAAGGGGGGAAGGAAGGGGACAAAAGAGGAAAATAGGAAAGCAGACCATTTTCTACCTGCTTTGCTTTGCCCTTGTAAATGTTATCACGTATCCCTTTTCTGTGGCATTCCTTTAGAGTGGCAAAACTCACATGCTGAAGAATGAAAGAAAGCAATCCTTCGCTTGTACACTAGGATGTGTACCTGATGCGATGGAGTCTGGTTGCTGCTTAATTTTTCTTTCTTAAAATCAGCCTAAACGGATCTTCTAGCTGAAGGTTTGACTGCACCAGAGCACCACTGCCACTGTTATCCACATCAACAAACTCAATCCCAGTATTGAATTTGCTTGTGGTCCCTCTTGATTAATAAACACGGGGATTTCCATATTTTTTTTTAAAATGTAGCCCAGCCAGCTTGGAGGCTTAAAAGGCTCAAGATTCTTAGCCACATATTGAATGACATCCAGCAGACCTAACCTGGTCAGCTTCATCAAGCTCTCCTTAAACCACTTCTGATGGGTCAGTGAGTCATATCTGCTTTTCCTCCAGGTAATTGAGAGTTCAAGCTCAAATGAATTCACACGAGACCGTCACGTGGTTTGCAAAAGCAAAGAAGCAGATGAACGCCTTAAGCCAGTTTTTTGGGGGGTTGTTTTGTTCTTTTTCATATCTCTGTTCAGTTTTGACCAGAGGAAGATTAAAGTTGAAGAGAAGCTGTTAAGTGGGTCTCTGAAAGATAAGGCAGGAAAAGAGAGTATGAATCAGCATTAGAATACAGAGCGTTCTATATGTCTAGAAATTTGGTATATTTTATATGTCTAGAAGTTGGATAAAAAGATAAAATGTTCTAGTTCTGAATGTGTATAAATATACATATGCATATATTTCATGGAAGAAAGGAGAGTCTTATCTCAGATATTCAGAATTTTATGAAGATAGGAAGGAAGAAAGAAAAAGAAAGAAAGAAAGAAAAAGAAAGAAAAAGAAAGAAAGAAAGAAAGAAAGAAAGAAAGAAAGAAAGAAAGAAAGAAAGAAAGAAAGAAAGAAGACCAATTCTGGCTAACATTAGTAGGGATTTCATCAGTAAAAGGCTCATACTTTTTGACTTGTCCTAAGTATATTCTGACAGAAAAGAAATAAATATGGACAAATTGCAAGATAGACAAAAAAAGAAAAAAAACACCAGTCTCTTTATGGTAATAACATTCCAAATCGATGTCTAACTCTCTTCCATGCTGTGCAAATAGTCAAAATTCTTAAATTCTGCTTTGGTTTACTGCTTCAGTAGTTTGCCCTCCAGGATAGTTCAGCCTCTCAAAATTTGTAATACAAATGAAAGAAGAAATTAAATGTCCCCCATTAATACAGTAGTGAATTACTCAACATTGAATCAAGGTGCATGATCTCATATGTAACTACATTTCTTCCTACTGTTGTACGGCATTTATTTGGCCTTCATTCTCCTTTCCCACGCTTTCCTTTCATCTTTACTCTACCATTTTTCTTTATGTAAACTGGAAATACTTTCCTAATATTCCCTAATACTGCATTGACATAATGCTCTAAAGAATGTAGATTGTCTCTCTTACTTGAGCCATCTGGATTGTGTTACAGAACCCTTCCCCCAAACATCTCTGCTTCAGTAAGTCATGCAAATACAATTGTAAGTGCAAGTAACGGAACAGGTTTTCACCTTTAAAGCTCTAAAGGGCCTAGTGTTGGAATACATGTTATTTTGTATACAGAACTATTCAGCCAGTACTGTAGATGGCAGTGTTTAGTTTTCGTCTATGGTTCCTTTTATTCTGAGGAGAGTTTCTTGTGACAGTTGAAACCGTTAAGCAGCAAGTCCCATAGAGGCCACACTGTATGGTTTGTTTGATCTGTATGGCTATGTCACATCTTCTGCTACCAATCTGTGTGGCTATATAATAATCCTCTGCTACCATTTCTATAGAATAAAACAGAATTTTTTAACACCAAGGGCCTGGTAGTTTCTAAGATTGCCTACTCTAAAATGAAATTGCCCATCCTGCAAGAACTGAGAGATGCGCCCTCCCCCCCCCAAAAAAAGTTCCTATTGAAATGCCGTCTCTCTTATGCAGTGGTGGATTAAGGCTCACTGGTGCTCTAAGCACTGACAAAACTTGGTGCCCCCCTCCTTTGCATATACTGTACAAATCTTCATTGGTTTTTTTTTCTTTCTCAACTTTGGGGTGCCCCCTTGGGACTGGTGCCCTAAGCACATACTTAGTCTGCTTAATGGTTAATGCACCACTGCTCTTATGGAATAATTTGCCCCAACATGTACAGATCACACTTCCCTGATGAGCCTTTGCAGACCGGTGAAAATCTGGTCATAGAGGAATAAGAAAGCATTTGAATAAGTCCTAAGATTTCACCAATAGGACTGGCATCATTCTCTATATGTTCTGCTTGTTTTAATCTCTGCACAGAATGAGGTGGCATAGAAGTGCCAGCAATAAATGAATCATAGATAAATACATAATAGCTGCGTAACAGAAATTTATACTGTGGCATTCTCCATAGTGAGAAAAACGTTTCCCATTCAATTCCTCTCATACCACTCGTAGTTATCTTTGGAGCGAGATATATCTTTTTGTTTGATAGATGAATGAATATTTTCCCAATTGTGCTACATTCAAGAGAAACTTTTTTTAATAGCTGCGGCTTAAATAGAATTTTAAAGTGTCATTTAACTAAGGCCCTGATCCGATATACAGTAATATGCATTGTACCAATGCAATTGTTACATCAGAGAAGATATTTTTTGTCATATAATAATCTCCACATGCGTAAAACTGCTGGCTGACTTTGCCTGGCTATATCACTATTATTTTATGCAAATCATAAGGTTTTATAATTTTATTGTTGTTGTGGTGTCCAGAGTTGTGTTCTAAGATGAGTGGCCATAGAAATCTTATTTATTTATTTATTTATTTATTTATTTATTTATGAATGAATGAATGAATGAATGAATGAATGAATGAATGAATGAATGAATGAATGAATGAATACCTGATGGATGCACTGCTGTCTTTCTCCAATCCCAACCAGGCAATAAATGCCAGAAGTATCCTGAGCCCTTGATAAGCTGCTACTTTTTTTGCTGATGCCTTTGTCTTAACGGGATGTGAAGTGACCCTGATTTGTAGATTTGCTATAATATCCTTTGACTGTTTTGTCATGTGGATTAGTTGTTTTAAACCTAGCATAACCTTGATTTTAAATCTTAGTTTAACAATACTTGCAAATCAGTTTGCATAGTTTGGAGTTTAAAGATGGAGCTATTTATATGCATTTATGGAAGCTGACTGCTCTTAAAGAATTATAATTACTGTACCAGCTTCTTCTCTTCTCTTCTCTTCTCATTTCCCTTCTCTTCTCCTCTCCACTCCTCTTCTCAGACTCCTCTCCCTTCCCCTTTTCTTCTGTTCTCCTTCCCCTTTGCAGTTTGAGATCTTCCTCAGTCAAGACTGTTAGGCTGGGAGGCTGACTCATAGTGTACCCTCTCTCTTTCTTATTCATTGCCCAGGCATCTTGGTGAGCTGGGACCTATTAGTGGCTGTGGTCATTTGGAAGAAGCAGTGGAATCTTACAGTAAGCCCAGAGACACTTATGGAGGTGTGATATCTTGGTTGGGTTCTCCCTGCATTTTTATGGCTTTGAGGGGAAAAGCCACATCAAAGAAGGTGAAATCTTGTACTCAATGCCAGACCCAAATTCACTGCAGTTCTAGTAGGTGGTTAAGAGATAAAAGGAGAAGTATAATTATTCTTTGGTTTTATTTACTAGCTCTTCTTTGTTTTGCCTCTCTGTATGTGTTTGATGCGGTTCCTTTCAGCTTGTCATTACTCCAGTAGAAATTGTGACTGGATGTGTATGAGAAACAAGGAGTGATTCTCAGAATGATTAGAATGATTTCCATATAGACAAATTTTACAGTGATCCAATAATCCCAACCTTGGGAAAAAGAAAGTTTTAAAGTAACAATAATGAAAAGAATAATGTAGTTTTATATTTAGAAACTTGTGCCAGCCTGGCAGTTTGAAAGCACGTAAAAATTCAAGTAGAAAAATAGGAACCATCTTTGGTGGGAAGGTAACAGCATTCCATGCACCTTCAGCATTTAGTCATGCTGAACACATGAGCATGGAGATGTCTTTGGACAGTTCTGGCTCTTTGGCTTTGAAATGGAGGTGAGCACTGCCCCCTAGAGTCAGGAATGACTAGCACATATATGCGAGGGAAACCTTTACCGTTATATCTAGAAAGGTTTTGCTAGTTGAATAAAAAGTATAAACTATTATTAGTCCGAATAATATAATTGCTTTGGTAAAATTACTTGGGGTGACTGTGTCTGAATCAAGCCAGTGTAGAACAATGCTGTGACCAGTGGCAGCAAGCAAATGGGGGCATGGAACAGACACCTAAATTATAGTGTTTACCACGAGATGTCTGTTCTATAGCAGCAACAACTGCTGGGAAAGTTCATGATATAGCAGCTTCTGGCACTCTTGAATGGTAAGGGAGATATGGACAGAGGGTCTCCTATGGTAATAATCCATGAGGACTTTAGGAGGAATGAGAATGATAAAAAGCAATACCTCGAAACTGAAATTTGCCCTGGACGCCTATTTTCTCCTGAGCTCTTGCTCGTGCTGACATGTATTTGGTGGAGGTGCATTGGCACAAAGTAATCATTGCCATAAGAAATATTTATATTGGTTCCAAATCAGTTAAAACACAAATGTTTTTGAAATCAGTGGGTAGTGTTTAATCATTCTTGTTCATGATTTGCTTCCTTCAGATATTTCCCTTCTTATATTTAACCTGAATTTCTATACAGTTTTGTAAATAAATATATTTTAAACAATATCTTCCAGAATTCACAAAAATGGGGGATTCATTTCAGCTCATTGGTAACGTGAAACTATATTAATAATGTGCACCTCATTTTGTAAAAAGTGAAGTCCATATGCCAAAACATTGATGATGAAGAGGGCGGCACAAAAGTAAGGGGAATCTAAGATATTTTTATAGCAATACACAAGAGTATGGGAAACAAAGGGAGAAATTGAAATCCTAACCCAACAGGACAAATATGACATCAGGCATCATTGAAACTTGGTGGGATTGCACCAGGAGTGGGTTCCTGCCAGTTCTAACCTCTTCTATAGAAGAGGTTCCACAAATCTACAGTGCTGTTTAGAACCGGTTCCAGTTCCCTCTCCCCGCCCGTCTGCACATCATCAAGATAAAGAGCAAGAGGAGGAATTCTGGGAGTTGAAGTCCACAAGTCTTAAAACTGTCAAGTTTGAACACCCCTGGAGGTTTTTTTTCTAAAGGGCTAGGGGTGCAAGGGTCTTGTAACTTGACAGCTTTAAGACTTGCATGCTTCAAATGCCAGAGTTTCTGAGCCAACATTTTGGTTGCTAAGCAAGAGCCTTGTTAAGTGAGTTTCACCACATTTTACAAGTTGGCAACGCCCACCCAGTCACATGGCTGGCAAGCCACTCCCACCCAGTCACATGGTCAGCAAGCCACTCCCACAAAGCAGGCCATACCTACAGAAGAGGTTCTAAAAAAATTTGAAACCCACCACTGGATTGCACACATGATTGGAGCCCTTGAATACTACAATGTATTCAGGAGGAACAGACACTACTGAATGTGTCAGAATGTTGTGATATACATAAAAATAATCTATGCTTCCTAGAATGTATTTATTCTACTCTATTGTTGTTGTTTTTTCTTAGTTTGCACCTTTAACTTTCCAAAAAAAATAATCTATTAAAAGTTTATATAACAATATCAACAACCACAACAAATTAATAAGAAACAATATGGATATGTAACAAACAAGTTATTCCTAATTATCACCCTTTTACAGACTTATTATTTTAATATATTTTTTTGGGGGGGAGTGCATATTTTGACTTCAGTAAGGCATTCAACAATGTCTTTCATGATGTCCTCCTTAATAAAATGATTAAATATGGGCCAGCTAAATAATACACCTATTAAATGGATTCATAATTCGCTGAATGATCACACCAAGAAAATATTCATAAATCATACCCTTCACATCAGATTGCAGAGTAGCATTGGTAGAATAACATAGGATTCTGTTCTGGATTTTAGACACAAGCATAGAATAAGAAATCCTTACTTCGCATGTGAAAAGGATCTGGGTGTACTAGGAGATCACAAGTTGGACATGGTCAATAGTATGATTGCAGCTGCTAAAAGGAAAATGCTATTTTGGGATATGTTAACAAGAGCAGAGAATCTGGTTTATAATAAGAAATTGTCCTATTCTTCTTTGCCTCAAGCAGGCCCTGTTTGGAATATAGTGTTGACTTCTGGGCTCTTCAGTCTAAAATGGAATTGGAACAAAGTCAAAGAAGAGCTAGAAAGATGGTGAAAGGACTGGCCTCTGTACAGTCAAGTCCTATAAAGAATGGTCAAAGGAATGGAGTGTATTTAGCTTTCAGAAGAGATCTTCTGTGGGGAAATATAATTGCAGTCTCTAAACATCTAAAAGGTTGTCCTATAAAAGAGGGAGTAGACTTGTACCTTGTTTTTCCTGGGGGTCAGGACTAGAACTAGTGTTGAAACTATAGGGAAATAGAATCAGTTTCGCTACTAGGAAGAATTTTCATTTGTAAGAACTGTCAACTAATAGAATAGATTGCTTCATGAAGTGATATGTTCTCGTCAATGGAGAGGTTCCAAAAAGGGCTTAGTGGCCATCTGTCTGAAATGCTTTCGCAGAACCTGCAGCAAACAGGGAGTTGGACTAATTCACATTTGAGCTTTCTTCCAACTGTATAATTCTTCAAAAATCCAGCAGTTTAAAATCAGTTGTATTCCCGTAAAAGCTAAGTGTTAAATATGATCTGTTGTGGGATTTTTTCCCCCCATTCATCAAATCTAAGAAAAAAATTATAGAGAAAGTTAATGGATATCACTAATTTTTGGCTCCAGTTCATAAAGAGTTAGGAGAGAGAAGAAAGAAATGAGGGCAAGCAATGACCTTCCCCTTGAAAAATTAATGTTTTGTTATCTAATTGCAAGATATCAATCCATTAACTGGTTTACAAATTTTAGACCTGCCTACATTATTTATTGAAAGTGTTCCTGGTAATTACAATAACTATTTTTCACATCATGTCTTCTTTTTCAAAAAAAATTGCTAAGGCTTGTGTAATCCACAATAGCATAGCAGATGCAAAACATTTTCTGTGAAGTGTTCGGTTGTAACCTTCCATTCAACTAAACAGATTGTATTTGAGCTTTACATACTTGATCTGCCCACTTTCTATTGCTCCATTATTTACTGGACTTCATGAACAGAACAGTAGTGAAAGATGCACCTTTGCATACGTCATTGTTCTGATTTAAAGCTTCTTTTTCTTCGAAGAGGAGGAAGTGGGAATATTATAATTTTAAAATGGTCAGATCTTCTAAGTTTTAAAACATTGCTTTCTTGTTATGCTTATTTTTTGTTAGGCTTGTAGGTCACTGAATCCATTGAGATTCATGGCAGCTTACAGAAAAAAATAAAACAATTAATAGCTTTTCTATTTGTATTACATAATATTGATTATGCAAGTAATCCTCTACTTACAACCACAATTGAGCCCACAATTTCTATTACTAAGCAAGGCAGTTGTTAAGTGAGTTTTGCCCCATTTTATGATCTTTCTTGACACAGTTGTTAAGTGAATCACTGCAGTTGTTAAGTTAGTAACATGGTTGTTAAGTGAGTCTGGCTTCCTCATTGACTTTGCTTGTCAGGAGGTCACAAAAGCTGATTACATGACCCCAGGACACAACAATGGTCATAAATATGAACCAATTGCCAACATCCAAATTTTGATCATGTGGCCATGGGCATGCTACAACGGCCTCGAGTGTGAAAAATGTCATATGTCCCTTTTTTCAGTGTTGTTGTAACGTCAAACATTACTAAACAAACTGTTGTAAATCAAGGATTATCTGTATAAACTGGTGTGTAAGGAGTCATTGAGATGACTATGGAACGAGACATCCAGAAACTATTAGGGTAACAATAGGAATAAAGAAGTATTAAGTCTAGGAGAGCATAAAGTATAGGTAATCATCAATTTATGACAGTAATTGAGTCTACAATTTTGGATGCAAGTCATGACAGTCATAAAGTGGATCATCATATTGTTAGTCATTAACTGAATCCATTGTTCATTTTTTTGAACCCAGGAATGAACATCTGAACTTCCAACCCAGGTTGTAAATCCCCTTTTCAAGGTACCTCATAACTTTCATGGGCCATTAAGCAACCAGTTGTAAATTGAGGACCACCAGTACTAGAAAGATATTCAGATTGGCTACTCCCAATTTGCTGGGGTATAAGAGTGAGGGGGGGGGGGGACACATAGAGGCATACAATAATATTTTTGACCAAGATAAACTCTTTGCAGATAAATTGCACAGGCAAAGGAAAAGATAGTTTCCATTCTGAGAGTGAAAGTTTCAGAGCTAGTGTCTTTTTTTAATGTAAATTTTCATTTTTTATTTAGTATGCTGGCCTGTAGCTTAAGCCATCTGATTCTAAGTGGCTTATGCCCCACAGTTAGAGGGTTGGCAAACAGATTTAACAATATACATACATAAACAATGTACAAATCTATAACAAGATAATTATCCAAATATTATCAACAATTGCTGTATCAAAATCCTTAAAAATATAAATAAATGTGCATTTGTGCAAATCATTTGTGTTGATGCTCACAATTGCATTCAGAGAAGAGAAAATAAGGGGATGGAGCAGAGATATTATACATTTCAGAGGAAACATTTAAAAATTGTCTCTGGAGCAAAAATGGAACTGATAATAATTTCTCTAAGCCTCACAATGTGAAGATTCATATTAAAATTCATCCATGAAGCTTTTAGTTAAAAGGCCTGTAAGTAAGTAAGAGTATCAATAGGTAAAAGTAAGAGTCTACTCATTCTACAGGTTAGATTAGGAAGTAAAAAAAAAACCATTTTGGTCAGCACAATGTAAAAAAGATGTTGAGATTCTAGAAAGAGTACAGAGAAGAGCAACAAAGATGATTAGTAGACTGGAGGCTAATACATAAAGAACGGTTGCTGGACTTCGATATGTTGATTTAATGAAAAGAAGTACTCGGGGTGACATGATAGCATTGATCCAATATCTAACAGGTTGCCACAAAGAAGAGGGAATCAACCCATTCTCCAAAAGCACCTGAACACAAGACAAGAAGCAATGGATGATAAATAATCTATACAACACAATACAATACAATAGCAGAGTTGGAAGAGACCTTGGAGGTCTTCTAGGCCAACTCCTGCCTAGGCAGGGAGCCCTATACCATTTCTGACAAATGGCTATCCAACATCTTCTTAAAGACTTCCAATGTTGGGGCATTCACAACTTCTGGAGGTAAGCTGTTCCACTGATTAATTGTTCTAACTGTCAGGAAATTTCTCCTCAGTTCTAAATTGCTTCTCTCCTTGATTAGTTTCCACCTGTTGCTTCTTGTTCTATCCTCAGGTGCCTTGAAGAATAGTTTGACTCCCTCTTCTTTGTGGCAACCCCTGAGATATTGGAACACTACTATCATGTCTCCCCTAGTCCTTCTTTTCATTAAACTAAATATATCTAGTTCCTGCAACCATTCTTCATATGTTTTAGTCTCCAGTCCCGTAATCATCTTTGTTGCTCTTCTCTGCACCCTTTCAGGAGAAAAGCAACCTAGACATAAAGAGAAATTTCCTGACAGTTAGAAGAATTAATCAGTGGAGCAACTTGCCTCCAGAAATAGTAAACGCTCCAATACTGGAAGTTTTTAAGAAGAGATTGGACAACCATTTTCTGATATGGAATAGGGGTTCCTGCCTACAGTCCCTTCCAGTTGTATTATTCTATTATTCTAAAAGAAAGCAATGGGAAATAGTTTCCATAGGGGCCCAAGAAAATTGCAGGGATATCTACATGGAAATCATAGGCAGCCAAGATGAACTTGAAAGAGACTTGATATTTTGCATATATTTTGACTCTCAACACTTGATATTATCTGTAAGATGGATCTGTGAATCTTCCTGAAACAAGAATTTAGAAGATACTGGAGATGATGATGATGATGATGATGATGATGAAGAAGAAGAAGAAGAAGAAGAAGAAGAAATAAAGATAGATAGATAGATAGATAGATAGATAGATAGATAGATAGATAGATAATCAATATTTCATATGGCAGTTTAGGACATTCTTGATGCATTTCTCGTTTACTTTATTTATAATTTAGTGGTCTGATCTATGCCAAAGCTGACTGAAGTGAGGAAAGAAAAAAGAGGAAAGGTGATATTTTTTTATGTCAGACTTTTGTGATGTCATGAAAAGGGGAGGACAACTGCAATGGATTAGATAAAAGTGAAAAAAAAAGGAGAAGGAATGTATGTATTGCATTGCCCCTAACCAGAATATAAAATGAACTGCCTCAAATGGTAGAAGCCTGTTATCCTTGTCTGTTTATGTCTCTCCCTTGTAACCCTATCCTGAGCAATGGGAAACCATAAAGATTAGACTTTCCCAACTCTTGCCTCATTGCCTGCCATATGTGAATTGTACTCTGAATGCGAGAAAACTTGTCTGCCCCCTATTGCACAGCCCCCAAGCCTGACCTCTTCAGAGACCACACAGGGAAGTTTCTGGAGGAGAGAAGGTTTTGAAAACTGACAGTTTATGAAATTCCTTTCCTATATGCTTATGGAACCTCTTTAAGTTTGAGAGGGAGAGAAAGAAAGTGCAGACCCTTCTCAGAGGGAAAGTCAGAGTTCAGGAGATCACTTGCTTTCACAAACATTCTTTGCTGAAAGGGGAGGGAGTGGAACTAAAGAAAAATAGAGATGTAGATGATGGATTTAATTTCCAATTTTGGCTTAGAAAAGAGGAAAGAGTAATCCACTGGGAGGGAACAGTTCATAGGGCTAGTAATACAATATAGAGCTTTTGCCAGCAAAGGAACCCATCAAATGCCCATCAAGGTTTTTCTGGCTCAGGAAAGCCGTGGAACGATGTCTAAAGGCCATTAATTTAAAAGTAGTCCAGCAGGAGGAACAAACACTACTGTTCATGAAGGGTAAATTTCAGATTGTGAATCAGGATCTCATTCATTTGGCTGTACCTGGTCTGTTTTGCTACAAAGGGTAAAGAAAGGACAGTAATAAATCAGACCCCCTTTTCTCATTCAAACCTCGAATTTTTTCCAATCTCAGACTTACAGGGAAATCACATACAGACAGAGAAATCACATACAGTGCCTCTTATCCAGTCCAATTTCATTAGAACGTCAAAGGTAATTATGCAACTCTATACATATCTCTTAAAAAATAAGTACAGTTGAAATCAAAGGAGTTTTTTTTCAATTACTGTAGAAGACTGGACATGTTAACAAAGTATTCTACATCACTAATAACAAAAAATAGAGTCAAATGTATTATTAGCAGAAAAACTAAATGTTAAAAACAAATCTTTATAAGCTAAGGAAATTCAGCATTATGACGACTGAAAAGATATCTAATTGTCTTTGAACTTCAACATATAACAATCACATTTTGAACAG
Source organism: Thamnophis sirtalis (assembly GCF_051295495.1). NCBI lineage: Eukaryota > Metazoa > Chordata > Lepidosauria > Squamata > Natricidae > Thamnophis > Thamnophis sirtalis. Next base: position 77,234,246 of record NW_028261381.1, read on the forward strand.
CACTATAAAGATCAGGAGTAAAGTTACTATATCTGGGCTACAAAAAATGTAGATGAACACCCCACAGAAGAAAAATACAGAAAGCTCTAACTCAGTGTTGCCATTTACTCTGATTTTTTTTGTAGCCTAAATAAGGTAGACTTAATCAGAAGGATTTATGAAGGAAGACTGAAATCACTTAAAGAATAGTATCATTCAGATGAATATTATTTGTTTCAAAAAGTCCAGAAATTTGGAAACAGAATCAACCATAATTTATAAGTGTTAAAAGCAGGTGGGGTGGAAATGCTTAATTTCCAGGGGGAAAAATTCTTGCAACTAAGATGTGGCTTTGTTAACTAACTGTCCTTTGGCTTGTATAGTATGGGAATACATTTCTTCTGTTAATGGTCAGTGATTTTGATAAAATGAATGTGCAGTTTGGATCTTACTTTTACCATTGTACAGATATTCCTAAGATAACTTTCTTTGTAATTCTAGGAATGGCCAGCAAGAGTCAAGTGAATTTCTGTGCTCCACTTTCACTTTCTCCATGCTCAGTCCCCCTTGTTTTGCACAGATTTAGTTGTTCTGGAAACTACTCTGGAAAAAAGTGTGTCTTATACTCCGAAAAATACGGTTCCTTTTCCAATATGTGGAATGAAAAGATTGCAACCAAGTCAAATCATAATAAATAATCAAAAACCCTGATGTGATATCTTGCTCCAATGAATTGGGGTCTCATTCTTATTCATGGTGTCTTATTTTGGTTCATCTTCATTTTTACTCCTTTTATATTTAGACAGATATAACTTGCCTGAGTTAGTGACGGGTGATTTGGAGCATACCTTCAAATAGTATTCTGTAGGCACCTGCAATGATAGACTTCCCAAAGGTGCTTTTTCCAAAAGGCAACTGGAGTTATTTGGTTTTTTCTTTGAAAATGTTTCGCTTCTCATCCAAGAAGTTTCTTCAGTTTCTTGGATGAAAAGTGAAACATTTTCAAAGAAAAAAACCAAGGAAGTTTTGGAAAAAGCACTTTTGGGAAAACCATGATTGAGAATCTCTATAGATATTCTGCAATTATAAAGTTGCAAGGCCCATAAATTAGAGGCAAAGAATGTTTTGCCTGCAGAAGGTCCCATGTTTAATTATATCTCTAAATATAGTTGAAAAAGTATGAAACCCATTGCCATCATGTTGCTATAATTCAGAAAAACCCAGTACCTTCCTATGAATCTAAACAAAGTTCTCCTCTCAACTCCACTGTGGATAGATTAGGATTCTGAAATCAACTCACCAATGTTTCATTTGTATTAAAGCTTGTTGCTAAGCATTACTCAACAAAAAAAATGTTTGTTTGTTTGTTTTTATGCATGAAAGGCAATGCAGAAGCTCTGCTGGAATTTATTCCATCTAGTTATACTAAATATTTTCTTTCTTGGTTCCTACCGCTATTTTTTTTCTCTCTCTTCCACCCTTATTTTTTTAAAATATGATTATTATTATTGCCACCAGGGATTCCTGCCATTTTTTCATGTTCTAGCAAAGAAAAATGAAATTTTGATACAACAGCAGAAAGTCTTAGCAACTGCACTGTGCTGAAGAAGGGTGATGACCTTCTTGCCCGCCTTCCAGTCTGCAAAGGAAGTCATACAGCTGAGCTGCAGTGGTGGGTTTCAAAATTTCTGTAGGTGTGGCCTGCTTTGTGGGAGTGGCTTGCTGGGCATGTGACTAGGTGGGAGTGGCTTGCCAGCCATGTGACCGAGTAGGAGTGGCTTGGCAGTCATGTGACTGGGTGGGAGTGGCCAACTTCTAAAATGTGGTGAAACTCACTTAACAACGCTCTTGCTTAGCAACCAAAATATTGGCTCAGAAACTCTAGCATTTGAAGCATGCAAGTCTTAAAGCTGTCAAGTTACAAAACCTTGCACCTCTAAACCTTTAGGGGAAAAACTCCCAGGGGTGTTTAAACTTGACAGCTTTAAGATTTGTGGACTTCAACTCCCAGATTTCCTCCCCCCGTCATGTTGGGTCAGGAACTCTGGCATTGAAGTGTGCAAGTCTTAAAGCTGGCACCCCTAATCCTTTAGAAAAAAAATATCCCAGGGATGTTCAAACTTGACAGCTTTAAGACTTTAATGTTTAGATAGGACTCTTAGAGGCGGGTGGGGTGATTGGTGAGCCAACCAATCAGTGAGAGGCGGGCAAGCGTGGTGCGGACAGGTGGGGGGAGGGAGCTGGAACCAGTTCTAAATGGCGCGGTAGATATGTGGAACCTCTTCTATAAAAGAGGATAGAACTGGCAGGAGCCCACCCTTGCTGAGCTGTCTCTTCAAGGGGGATGCAAAGCTGTAGCTCAATTCATGTGAGAGGGTGGCGGTAGAACTCACAGCAGAATTGGGAGACATGGAAGAGAAATTTCACTAGGGAATTTGGATGAGTAAGTTTTGTTTATTTGGGAGTAGAATGTCCCACATGGAAAGGCATGAACTGTTTTAGGATAAGATTAAATGAATTGCTCATGTAAGTGCTCAGTCTGTTAGTATCTCCCCTCTATAGTGGGTTTTCCAAAGGAATTGAGTCAGTAAATATGTGTGGCTCTCATTCTTGCAAGTTTACTTTTTCTCCTTTGCTTCCATCTCTCTATAGCAATTTACCAAACATGGTTACATACTCCAAAACCAAGGGATAATGAAACTCTCTTGAGTCATTCATTCTGTTATTATTCCTTGTTAACAATCATTAAGTGGTTTGTTTGATTTAGCTACTTTTTGTAAGACAAATCTGGCATCAGGGTGGTCCACTGGAAATTGGTTTGATAGATTACGGTCCACCTTCTGCAGATCCTGAATTAAAAATGTTATTTCTGCACAATCTTTCCAACCCAAGTGATCATTGTGAATAACACAGTGGTGGGTTTCAAAATTTTTAGAACCTCTTCTGTAGGTGTAGCCTGCTTTGTGGGAGTGGCTTGCCGGCCATGTGAGTGGGTAGGAGTGGCTTGCTAGCCATGTGACTGAGTGGGAATGGCTTGGCAGTCATGTGACTGGGTGAGTGTGCCCAACTTGTAAAATGTGGTGAAACTCACTTAACAACGCTCTTGCTTAGCAATCAAAATGTTGGCTCAGAAACTCTGGCATTTGAAGCATGCAAGTCTTAAAGATGTCAAGTTACAAGACCCTTGTATCCCTAACCCTTTAGAAAAAAAACCCAGGGGTGTTCAAACTTGACAGCTTTAAGACTTGTGGACTTCAACTCCCAGAATTCCTCCTCCAGTCATGTTGGCTAGGAACTCTGGAATTGAAATGTGTAAGTCTTAAAGCTGTCAAGCTACAAGACCCTGGCACCCCTAACCCTTTAGAAAGAAATACCCCAGGGATGTTCAAACTTGACAGCTTTAAGACTTTAAGGTTTACATAGGACTCTTAGAGGAGGGCAGGGTGATTGGTGAGCCAGCCAATCAGTGAACGGCAGGCGGGGCAAGCGTGGTACGGATGGGCGGGGAGAGGGAGCTGGAACCGGTTCTAAATGGCACTGTAGATTTGTGGAACCTCTTCTATAGAAGAGGTTAGAACTGGCAGGAACCCACCCCTTGAATAACATGAAGCTGAATGTGTTCTACCAACTATATATTATCCATATAAATATAAGCAGTTCTTTGATGTGTGTTTGTGTGTTGTCTTGGGCCAAAATATCTTGAGTGCTGTCATTGTTTCTCATTGTTTTGTTGGTTATGAGTCATTGAAAAATGGTAAATCTGTGTATATTTCTCTAAACATATACATCCTGGTTTACAATTTTGTCTAATGATCACTTTTTACAAAAACTGTAATGTATTTTTGTACATTATTTAAATATAAACATCTTTTGGAAAAACATTTCCCTAATATAAATTTGTGCCTGCATTGCAAAGTCTAGCAAACTGTGTAGTTAAAATAAAAAGTTTTGGTTGGTTAATTCGTGTACTAGTTCCAAAATGTGAAAGTAGATAGATGCAGATATATAGGTACAAAATATATTCGATTTCTGATCACAATATCTTTTAATGTAGTCAGAATAATTTTAGATAGTATTCTTCCTTGCACTTGAAGAGGCTTCTTGAGAAACTGCAGTTTGAAATAAGGGCTTTAGACTAACATTACTTTCTTGCTCCTTAGTATAACAATGAGCACTTATCTTGTAGGTAAGCCATTATGAAATACAAACTTTGTAAACTCAGTGAAATAGATCTAGCGGAGAATCTAAACTCCTGAATAATAAATCAGTGGTTGAATTCACATTCTGTAAGAAGCAACATTTATAAATATTCAATGAAGAAAAGCCACCATAATGTATTGAATCATAAACCACTTTGAACCAAACTATTCTGAAATTGAGCAAACTAGATTAGAAATTAACACAATATATGAACTAAGCCAGGTCCTTTTCAAACATTATCATTTTAGTGCATAACTAAGATTCTAAGGCTTGGCCTAAACATGTGAAATATATTTGCAACTCATTGACATTTCCCTACATAGGTAATTAGGACTGGATATGGTAGTAGACATTTAAAAAATGACAGGCCCAGAATAATCACTGTGCAATGTCATCATTTCCCGATTCTTCCGAGAACTGGAAATGTGGATTAAATAACACTGTATCATAGATAGTTCTTCCTATGCTCCTTGAATCTAGTAAGCTGACTGTTGGGTGTCTTAGATTTATGGCACTGGGGACTTCAACTTGTCTTCTTTGGTACAAAGTAGGAAATGACCCACAGGGTAATGGTCACTGTGGCAACAGTGTACCTGATCCAGACCACCACCAGTCCAACACACAGTGAAGATTGCATTTTAAGTCTCCATTTTGTATTGAGACAGTGGTGACATAATCTGGATGAGGGAAGATGTTAATATTACTTCCATGTCATGTTCAGATAGATGTTACATTACACTGGAATTTTGCATGGTTACTCTCCAATGCAGGAAAGTAGGACCTCTTTGTTTGCTCTACCGTAGAAGCCTATAGATTTCAGAGGCAGCTTGCAGTTCTGTTTGCGGTTCTGATGTATCATTTGCAGAGGCTCTGGGAATGAATGGCTGACAGTGGTCATGGACTGGATTGTGTATGTGTGCATCCTTTCTCTTCCTATAGACCAGAGATCTCCCTGGTTTTCAGAGGAACACCTGAAGAAGAAGGGGCAGAAGAGATCCTTAGGGTTGCAGGAGAACTAAGGGACCATTGAGATGAAGTTTCATGGAATACCTTATTTTTCGGAGTATAAGACCCACCTTTCCCCCCCTAAAAGAGGGTAAAATTTGGGTGTGTCTTATACACTGAATGTAGCCCCACCCACCCACTGGCCCTCACCCTATGGCCTCTGCCTCCCAGCAATTTACCTCCTCGCAGCAAATGGGAAAATAGGGCTTGCTGAGGCAGCAATAGGCTATGGCAATCCCTGCAACCTAAAACAGCTGATGATTGGGAGGCCTGTGGTGAAATTGATAGTGAAACTATCAAGAAATTTGCTGCACAGCAAATTGCTGGGAGGCAGAGACAGATTTTTTTTTCTTGTGCTAATCAGGCTATTTACTGCAAGGAGATAAGTCAATAACTATAAATGCCTGAAGAATGTTCAAATTATTAGACTTATTTTTTAAAAAAACTGCTTTATTATTGTTCTAGACAACTTAACAAAGTGAAGAAGCTTTTTAAAATAAATGCTTGATCTGAAGAGGCCCAGTGCTATTGGATCTTCTTTTAAATAGCAGAGAATAACGTATACTTCCAGAAAGCCACATCAATTTTAAAAGCTTCTGTACAAGTATAGTCTGAAATGTAACAGTGTCCTGTTGCCTAATTAGACCCTGACATAGTCATGTTTGGTGTAGATCTATTTAAATAATTGGGAGGAGTTAGTGTGACTACATTTAAGAAAATTTTCTGGTATTAATATACTGTCATAATGTACATTTCTCCAATTCTTTGCTATTTCTATAGGTCAGGTACACATGTACAGAAATACACCACAAAGAGTGTATATTGTCTGCACTGTTTGCTGTTTGTTGCAAGGAGACAAATTGCTGAGAGGCAGAGGCAGATTATTTCCCCCTTGTTTTCCTCCCCAAAAGCTAGGTGTGTCTTATACTTTGGAGCGTCTTATACTCCCAAAAATATGGTAGATCATGAAGAGGCCCAGTCTAACTTGATTATTTGGGAAGAATTTGAGCCTATTTGTCCCAATGGAGTAGAGAATGGTGTTAGAACCTGGAGCCATATTCTCCTTGATGTCTCAGTGGACTTGGATACCATTTATATCCATTGGTATCCTTCTGCAGTGGCTCAAGATATTAAAAGTGAGTAATATGGTGATGTGATTCTTTCTTCCACAATTATTTCCTCTTAGTGTTGGTGAAGGGGAGAAGACTAGTCAATACTTATTTGCAAAGGCTCACAGTTCTCTCCCCCTCTCTTATTTAACATTTACATAATTCTGTCAGTGGATGTCAGGTGAGGTCCAGGGAAATATATAAACACTTCAGTGTAGCGTGTAACACCACTACTGGGTGAACTGCAGCGACTGCCAGTAGACATTTCAAGATGCTAGTTGTCACCTATGAAGCACTTCATGGCATAGGCTGGGTTATTTGTGGGACTATGTCCAGTTATTTCTGCCCATCCCATGAAATTCAACAGCATAGGCATATTTCAGGTTCTCTCAATGAAATAATATTGCCTGACAGGACTTTAAAAATAAACATTCTCTATCTCTATGTTTACCCTGTAGAATAGCATACTCCTCAAGATTTAGATGGCTTTCTATAAAAGGTTGAAAAGTTCATTTTTGCCATAGGTATTGAAGTGAGGTCATTTTTTCATACATTTGAGGATATAAATACTTGTATTGCTTTAGTGGGGAATGTTTGGGATTTTTTTTTGTTTTTATTGGTAATTTCCACTTTGTCCAGAGTCATATATATCAGTGTTTCTCAACCTTGGCAATTTGAAGATGTCCGGACTTCAACTCCCAGAATTCCCTAGCCAGCATTCGCTGGCTGGGGAATTCTGGGAGTTGAAGTCTGGACATCTTCAAGTGGCCAAGGTTGAGAAACACTGATATATAGAATGGGCACTCATGTAGATCAAATTAATTAGTCATTTTTAGAGTATGTAAACAGTGATGTTCTGAGAATTCAACACCTCTACCATAATTCACAATTACACATACAAAATGGACATTCTTGCTTGGTTGCCTGACTGCACATCATACAGTATATTATAGGCTTGAGAATCACCTGATAAAGGGCAATATTTCCTTTAGGTAAGAGCTTTATTCCCTATTATGCACTTAGGTCTCTATGTGTCTTGGGCATGTGAAGCACTTAGGAGTGCTTCACAAAATGTTTCAAATCTGAAACATTTCAAATTAAAATATTTTGCATATTTCGGTTTAGTGGTCAGTGGAAGAAAAAGCCAGACATCTGTAAAACTTGCCTGCAGTAAAGCTTATGGCATAAAGTGGAATTTTGCTCTGGGTGAAAAACCATTATATTCACATCAATTGTTTTCCTTTTGAAACCATAAGATGGGAGTGGTGAAGTTCAGACATAAAGCAAAATAAAAACAAAACAAAGGCTGGTGTCAGCTTTCTGGGTAAGCATCCTGCTTAACAGAAATTAAATTCATCTCCCACACAAACACGCACGCACACACACAGAGAGAGACACAAAAGGAAGATGAGCAATTCATTTCTGAGATCATATATCAGCTGGAAATTTACACATTTTCTAAATTTTCAATCAATTTACATTAAGCAAGTTTAGCTACCCTGTATGTATTACTGTGACCAGAGAATATTCTTCACTGTCTGCAAGCCCATCATGTACATCGATATGCCTTTTCTTGATTTGAAAAACATCCTATTTCCTCACTTTCCTAAACTAGTATGTGATGGTTTTCACTGGTTTTATAAATTGGATATTAAAATCAAACCATAGCTTCTTGTATAATCATTCTGCATAAGTAGAAATAATAGTTTGTCAGTGAAAAAGGGATACTTTATCAAACTCCAGAACAAGGAGAGAGAAAGCCTTACTTCCCCTGGAGGGTGGAGAAATGGGCAGAACCTTGAAAGGTTCAGTCAGAACATCAAACCATGGTTCATAGAGAAGTTTGTTTATAGTTAAGGAATTTCTAATTCTTATCTAATTTTATAAATGTTTCACTTTTATAGAATATGCTTAAGAGCTACGGGGATTCCTGAAAGGCTGAAAATCAGATCTCTTTTCTTTCACTGCCTCCAACTCACTATTATCACTAGATGGCAATATATCCCTATATAGGTTACCTATTCCCAAGCTGGCAGCTGAACATTTCAGTTCTAGTTCATCTCTTACCAGTATATCATTTCAGTCTCATAGCAAGTAAGTACTAGTTCTGGGCCAGATTCTAATGGAGATGAGCAACCATCCCTCATCATGATACACAAAATTGGAGTTTAAAGATAAAGGCAAAGAATATGGACCAGGCCTTCCTAAGTTGAGAATGGAAATCCCATGGAGAATTTTAAAAAGTTAAGATCCTGTGGGTCCTCCAGATTCAGTCAAAGAAGCAGGTTATAGCCAATCAACCAGACATTATAGTAGTTGATAAGAAGCAGTGGTAATTGACGTAGCAGTGCCCAGTGACAGCAATACCAGGAACAAGGAATATAAGAAATGGGAGAAATACCAGGGTCTGAAGGAAGAACTGGAGAGGATGTGCAAAGTAAAGGCCAAAAGAGTCCAAAATAGGTAGTAGAGGTTGTAGGGGGTGTGACTCTTAAGCTGGGAGATTGGCCCCACCAAATCTGAGGAATGACCTCAGACCTCTCTGTCCAAAAGAGTGCAGTGCTAGGAACAACTAAGGTCCTCTGCAGAACAAATTCCCAGGCCTCTAGTAGTAGGGTGAGAAGGGAATTTTTATTTTTTGTAGGGGTGTGTGTGTGTAAAATAAGTAGTGCAACTGTTTTTATTATGCTTGGTGGTAGTGGTGGGTTTCTAATTTTTTTCCTACTGGCTTGCTTATGCGTGGGCATCCAGGTGGGTGGGCGGAGCTTCCCACTGCCGCTACTACCAGTTTGCCCAATTTGGGCCGAACCGGGAGCAACCCACTTCTGCTTAACAGCCTTTTTTTATTCAAGGTTTTATTTTCTTTCCTTTCCAAGCCAGAAACCATGCTTTTCAAAGCATTAGAACAGGACATCATCACAAAACAAAAAGAAAGCACATTAGGATGTAGCATAACGTGCGATTGTATCATTAGCTTAATGATTGTAACAACAGAAAACACTGGCCAATTTCATAGCTGGTGCTGATGTCCACTTTTAGCAAAGTGATGAGGTTACAGCGTAGAAGCACGATCTTCCTCTCAATTAGTTTAGCTCTAAAGAGGAAAGTTTAATGATCTAATCTTCTAGAAGTGCTCAGGATCCCACATTCTTCTTTTCTAGAATTTTATATCTCTTTTTCTTGTTTAAGTCTATTAAAATGGACAGACAATTACCAAGAGCATTATTTAAAAATCTAAGGAATTTAGTTGTGTAGTGTTTTCATTTAGCTTCATGAAAAAAAAAAAACATTGAAAAGTCTTTCAAAGAAGAACATTTTGGAAAAGCTCATAGGGGGACTGGACTATTTTTGCATTTCTTTAGTGTGAGATGTCAAGTATGAACTCTTTGGTACAAGATTCCATATCTAGAGCCTTACTCACTGGTTTGCCACCCTGTAAATAATAACTTCCCCTCCCCCCATTGGATATTTGTTATTTCTAAAAAGGGAATTCTGCTTCTGAGATAGAGGGAACGGAGTTATTTTTCTTCTCCATGAGAAATCCACTTAATTTCTCTATTATCAAATTTCTTGAAGAATTTTAAAAGGCCATTTCATCAAGTGATGCTGAGGAAAAGTCAGATGGACCACTCCCTTTGTAAGATCTTGGATTCCTCTCTTTAGGCATTTGAGCTCAGTTGGTTTGGAAGTGTTTTCTTGTTGTGTTTTTGGTTTTCTTGTTGTGTTTTTGGTTTTCTTGTTGTGTTTTTGGTTTTCTTGAAGGGAAAGCCTGTGTCACCCACATGTCAGTTCTTGCTGTTTCCAAACACCTGGACTGCAGGAATGAGTGAATAGGCTATGCCAGGGGTGTTAAACTCAAGACCCATGGCCTGGATCTGGCCCATGGGGTTCTTAGATCTGGGCCGCCGGGCCACCCCGGAAACAGCAAAGGACCGGCCCATGGTGCCTCTGCTGGCAAAAACGGAGCTTGGGAGAACTGGGTGCGGTCCTCCCAAGCTTTGTTTTTATTGGTAAAGGGTTGCAGGAGACTGTTGCAGCCAAAAACAGAGCCCATTTTCACTGGCAGAGCACTGTCAGAGGCCACCACAGGCTCCCCCAACATGAGTGATGTCAAGCTGGCCATGCCCATCCTGGCCATGCCTAATCCGGCCTCCCAAGGTCAAATACAACTCTGATGCAGCCGTCAATGAAATTGAGTTTGACACCCCTGGGCTATTCAGTCTCCGATACCAAATAACAATTTATTTTCAGCTTTTCTCCCAAATGGGCCTTCCCTTGTATTTTGCCATTACATATAATTTCTTTTCCTATTAGTATCAGTGTGTCCATTTTTCCTCTTTTAGTCTTCCAGGAGAAGGTCCCATTTTAACCTATTATTTTGTTTGAAAGCCATCTTGACAACACTTTAAACTTCATATAGCTTTTTTGTTTTTCAGAGTCCTTCCCTTCCTCTGTCCTGTTCCTTTCTTCTCTCTCATTATGCTCCATTTTCATATCAAACAACAGGGTGCTGCAATTGATATGGTTCATAGGTTATTGTAAAGTCTCACCAACGTAAACATCCTATTTTGAGTCAAGAATGGGATGACTTTTTGTCATATCAACATAGTATGGACACAGTATGATCTCACAATAACACAGTTTAAGTTTGTTAACTATAGTTTTCACTTGCTTTTGTGTAACTATCACCTTGCCCTCACTCAAGATGTAGACAAATCAGTGTTATTCAAACACTTGGCTTATAACTGTGATGGATGAACTTATGGCATGCGTGCCACAGGTGACACACAGTATACTCTGTGGGCATGAAAGCCATTACCCTAGTTCAGCTCCACCATGCATACGCAGGTGCCCCCTGCCAGTTGGAGAGTCTCTGTCACGCATGCGCTGGGGGTGGGGTGTGTGCGGGAATGCACATACTTTTGTGGGGCAAGGTGTGCGCCACATGAGCATGTGTGGGGGTGCCATACGAGCATGTGTGGGAGTGGGGTGCATGCGGGGGATGCATGAGGGGGGCAGCACATGTGGTGGGCATGCGGAGGGCCATGTGTGCATACACAGGGCCAGAACACATGGACAGGGCTGCATGCGTAGTGCATTTTGGGGTTTGGGTGTGCATGTGCATATGCACACACTTTGGGCACTCAGTCCAGAAAAGGTTACCCATCACTGGCCTATAACTTCTGCAATTCCTAGCTATTGGCTTTTATCATTGTGGCCAATGGGAACTGATCTAAAATTGGAATTCTTTTTGATTGGAATATATTAATTATTCTGTAGTTTTTAAAATTATAAAAACTGAACTGCAGTGCTTTATAGCATAAGGATCAATGCATGTTGTTGTGGTTATTATTTTGAGTCTCAGGGAGCAAACTGATCTACACTGATTCAGACTGCCAGCCCTTCTAAGCTAACATTTTCTAATTTGACTGGCAGCAGCTCTCTAGGGCAGTGTTTCTCAAGCTCAGCTAATTTAAAATAGGTGAACTTCAACTCCTAGAATTCCCCAGCTAGACCTAGGCTGAGGAATTATGGGAGTTGAAGTCTACACAGTTTAAAATAAGTGAGGTGAAGAAACAATAGTTTAGGGATTTTGATCCATTGTTTCCCAGACATTCCATAGATTGGATCAGAGGCTTTCTGTAAGCAAAGACTGTGTGGGATCCCTAAGCTGTACCTCTTTCCCCAAAATCCTGAGTTAGACAAAAAATGTCAGTACCTCCTCTGCAGCTTCTGTTCTGTTACTGGGAAGTTTTTACTGCCAGATTTTTCTTGGGTCTGGAAGAAAAAAAATGAGCCAAACCAGTGTTGAAAGTGGCTAAGCTGCATTGAGGAATACATATCCTTCTCTTGGTACACATTACCGTTTAGAGAGAATGTGTTTTTCTGAAGTTTGTGAGGGGTTGCCCAGTTGCCATTCAGTTGCTTTCTTTGGTTGCTTTCCAGAAAGGTCCATGAGAATCTATTGCAGAGAAGGCAGAATAGTAAAAGTCAGCCAGGCTGAGTTTACTAAGTAAAGCCTGGTGTTATAATGGTGATTATTTGGGTACTTCATTTTTTCTCTCTGAAACTTTAGCTGTGGGACATGGCTGGAGACAAGACACCAGACTAGATGGACCAGTGGTCTGGTCTCTTATGAAAAATCTGAACTTCTTTGAAACTGATGAGGGCCCTTCCAAACCACAAATTATTTCCAGAAACTGAGGGAGAGCTTTGGTGAATGAAAGAGGGAAGGATTGCACATGGCACGATAGCTGCAGGAAAATGACTTTGAGGTGAAGTCATTGTGCAGAAAACAAGCTGCTTTCAACCTCCTTTTACCAGAATAGTTTGGATTTAGAGCTACTTGAACACACATTCATCAGGACCATTCACTAGAGATGCATATGAACCACATTGGGGTGGAGTGGAGTGTTGAGCTAAAAAAGCAAGATGCCAGTATCTGAAAACCTCAGAAAGGCAAGTGAAATAGAACCTCTATAGGGTTTTCTTGCAGGTAGGCCTGAAAACCCTGTTTCAGTTCCAGGTGAAAGAAAGAACATTTCATAGAAAAGAAATTTAAAATGTTGCTTTATCAGTTTCACCGTTCACTAAACTTTGCTTAACTTTTGTGCAACTCTCTCTGGCTCCTTTCTCTGGCCTTCACCTTTGAGCAATATTGATTAGTTGGTACTTGGCTTGGCATTTGATCCCAGTCAGTGTTAGCTCTTTTGATTTACTAGCCTAACCAATGGCCTATGATAACTTTTCAGAGATTTCAATCTGAAGTCACTTAGGGCAATGTCTGTTGAATCTCTTGGAATACTGTAGGTGAGAAGGTAATTGAATCTCAAATGTTTTATTTTTAAAGTTTTATTTAAGTTATAGGTCACCCACTCCTAAATGGTTCTGGACAGCTTACAGCTAATAACCCAAAGTGCTAAAAGAAGAGCAATTGACCAGAAGAGCAAAATACAAAACAGATAAAAATAAAACACAGCAGAGCAAAGCAAGAAGGAGGCTGCACAACCACCATGTCCCCAAGACCTGGAACAATGACCAGAGCTTCAATAATTTCCTGATGGGTGAGAGCAACACAAATTAAAATGTTTGTGTGTGTGTGATAGGGAGAGAGCAGACATGGGTTGCTCCTGGTTCAGCCTGGATCGGGCGAACAGGTAGTGGCGGAGGCGGGAGGCTCCGCCCACCTGCCCGGGTGCTTCTGCACTTCTGTGAGCGTGTGCATGAGCATGAACGAACTGGTAGTGCCAGGATTTGCAACCCACTTCTGGGAGAGAGAGAGGGCAGGAATTACAGCAGAATAGGTGTTCTTCCAGGGTCCTTCAAGATTATGCTCTTTGATTGATGGGACACAGATTGGATCCACTCTGCTGAACTGAACTGGATCGGCAGAGGTAATTGAAAATAAGTGATCCGTCAGATAGCTGGTCCTCATGTCACAAAGCGCTTCCAAGGTACCTTGCATTGCACCCAAAACTGAATTGGCAACCAGTGTAGCTTGTGAAGTATCAGGTTCCTTATTAGAAGTCTTTAGTATTAGAATTGACTATTCCTATGTATCAAGGTTTCATTTACCTCCTCATAGATTGATTGAACATTGGTTCAGTAGTGAAAACTATAGTTGGTGAGACAGCACATGTTTTACCTATCAAAGATCTTAGATTCAGACCAGGGGTAGGTTTCAACCGGTATGGACCAGTACGGCTGTACCGGATGGTGAAATTTAGCATGCCTTCCCATACCCATTGGTCGGGAGGCCCTGTACCGGAACGCTCCCACCCCTCATTCGCTCTTTCACTCGCCCTGCCCATCTTCACCATGCTGCTGAAAAGTTCTCAGAAGAAGAACCAGAAGAAGAAAGAACTGGTGTGTGGCTGTGGTGGGGGTTGGGGAGGATGTTTGGGAAGAGGGAAGAGGCAGAAGGACTGCTAGAAGAGTGTGTGCATGTGCACAGGCTGTGAGTTTTAAAAAACATCTATGTGAATCCAGGAAGAGGGAAGATACAGAGGGGCTGGAAGATACTATAGGAACACATAAGCTTCCAGCCCCTCTGCCTCTTCCCTTTTCCTGGATTCACTCAGATGTCTTTAAAACTCACAGCCTATGCACATGCACACACTCTTCCACTCTTTTAAAAATGTCTGAGTGAATCCAGGCAGAGGGAAGATGCAGAGGGGTGGAAGTGTGTGCGTGTGCACAGGCTGTGAGTTTTAAAAACATCTTGTGTGTGCACAGGCTGTGAGTTTTAAAAATGTCTGAGTGAATCCAGGAAGAGGGAAGAGGCAGAGGGGCTGGAAGTGTGTGTGTAAGGTGGTCAGTAATGTTGAAAACTGGCAAGGACAGCCATATTTCCTCTGTAAGTAGCTGTTTTATTGTTTTGTGTACTTATTTTATTCTTATTTAAGTAGTAAGTGCACAAAATAATAAATTTCCTTCTTTTTGTAGATCATTCTTTGAGGCAAATAATTTGGTGACATTGACTTGGCCACTCCTATCCAGTCACATGACTGCCAAGCCACTCCCACCCAGTCACATGATCACCAAGCCACTCCCATCTGGTCACATGACCACCAAGCCACTCCCACAAAACAGGCCATACCTACAGAATAGGTTCTAAAAAAATTTGAAACCATTGATTCAGACCCTAAAAACAGCTAACAGCATTGTAGACAATACTGAACTTAGTGGATTGAGTTGAATGCAGCTTCCTATGATCCTTTGATTTTCTGGGCTTTTCTGCTGCTTGGCATATAACCATTGGCTGTTGCAAATGAGTCATTTCTCTCTTGTTCCCTTCTCTACAGAATTGTGTGAATTGGACCTGTCTGTCACTTCAAGAAAGAATGGCAATACCTAGTCATGATGTCAAAGGATAGCTATCATGTCATCAGACATAAACACTGCTTATAGAAAAATAGAAAATTGAGCACAGAGAAAGACCTAGTGGTCCATCAAGTTTTCTCTTGTTTACCTGCATTTGTCTTTTGTTTTCTTTTTAATTTATTATTTTAATTATTTTTTATATATATTTTTAATTTTTGTCAGACATGGGTATGTGTTTATCCCCAATATATTTAAATTCAATTACTGATGATTGATCCCCTAAATCTGTTGGAAGTTAGTTCCAAGCTTTCACTACTCTTTCTATGAGGTAATGCTTTGTAATATTACTTTTGAACATCTCACCTGACAGTTTTAGGTTATGCCCCTGTATTTTGCTTAAATTTGCATATTTATAGAAAATACTGCTTTCTAGAACCTTATTCACAATGTATTTAAAGATTTCAATCATGTTCCCCCCTCCCCTTATTAAGCTATTACATGGGTTGGGTTTTTTGGGGGGTTGGAATGGTAAGAATGAAATAATAATTTGATTGTGGTTTGATGTGAATACTTATACATTGGATTTATATTCATCTCTGTTTTCCAACTAAGCCATGGCTCATTTTAAGTATGGTTTGCTGACAAAGCCAAAATTGTCTGAGTTCAAAGATTGCACTCATTCATAATCTGTATTTTGCAAAGAACAAATGAGTGGATCCACAAAATAGGATTAACTGAAATGAAACAACTGCTGATGTTTTGTATTTAATTAAGTTGAGTAGGTAAAAAAAGTCCTCTTTTCTCCCTGTGGTAAATACAGTATATTAGGAAGGAGGACCATCAACTTTTATTATTTGGCTTAGACTCAACAGGTGCTCCATGATTTACATCACTTTTATCAACAGAAGTTAGATATTTCTGTTTATATCAATCCTTGGATTCTGACTAAGCAATATATTGAGAGAGAGAGGGAGGGAGGGAGAGAGGGAGGGAGGGAGGGAGGATGGTATTCATGGAATAATTGAACACTCATTTCTCAAAAACATGGAACTTCAACTTTAGATGTGGGCTTTACATGACTAAACTTGTTGAACTCCTATATACTATCATTTAGAAACTATTGCCAACATGAAATATGTAAAGACTGGATATGTTGTAAATCCACGTCTTAAGATCACAGCTTTAATTTTATTAATGAAGCTGAAAAAGAAACAAATAAGGAAATGGCCTTTCTCATTAAAAAAATGTTTTGCAGCTGCTTCAGTGCAGGCGTTTTTGTTTATGAGTGCGTATGCACTGGCTAATGCTTGTTGGCTGCAAAGAAGGACACGGCTTTAAAAATGAATTTTGAAGCTTGAACCTATCAGTCAGATGCTTGAACCATGGACTAAGAAGACATAAGACTTTATTCCAATGCAAATATGTTTTTTCCCACTGGGGTCTTTTATTTTTAAGATAAATTATATGTCCTTGTGTTACCTTAGTTAAATATAGATAAACAATCAATCTCCCTCCCTCCCTCCCTCTCTCTCTCTCTGTCTCTCTCTGTATTATTCTCTAAATAATACATTATTCAGAGATAGTAATATCTTTTCCTGTGAATTCTGCCCTTGGACACAAGCCCATGGCCACAATTTGTTGTCTGATTTTTTCCTAAAATCTAAATTCTACATTTTTCTTTGCCTTGTTTATCCATTTTAAAATATGTTGTTCATTAAAATATTATTTACATTTAGTATAGGATAGATATAAAAATATGAAGTCAGTATATGTATCCCCAATGAGGTACAAATGATATTTCCTATGGAAGGAATTAGGTAAGTTGAGGTTTATATATATTTGTGGCTAAATTTATGGTTATGTTAAACTATAGTTGTTTGGAATGAGCAACAGTAAGTGGGTTGCTTATTCATACTAAACCCTGAGTTTTTAAAAGCCAGTTTGAATATTGTCCTAAGTCATAATCAGTGGCCTGTAGTCCCCAAGTTCTGGATTCATATAAAGCTCCATCCAAACTCTTAGCTGTAATATGTGAAATTTATCTTTCAGAATCTAGTTATACTTACAAGTTGTTTAATAACGGAACTGGTTAAGCATTTGTTCTACAGAAACAAAAGCAAAAAAAAAATCTCCTTATGTCATATACATTTAATTCATGTATGTATTAGCCTGGTTGCTTAGGACATTCCAACAATTCAGATTCCAGTGATCATATCTGACATTTAATAAAAACAGCAATGAGATTTTTTAAATTGTTATTCTGCTTGTAACCTTACCAGGAATGAGAGAACTCTGCAACATTAATCCAGCCCTTCATCATGACATGTTTGGCCTACTGCAATGAGTTCTACATGGGAGTGCCTTGGGAGACTATGACTTGGTCCAAAATGCAGCAATCTGTATGTTGGCGGATACTCACAACATAATACATCTGAGCTACATGTCCTGTGCTGGCTCCTGATTGGTTTGTAAGGGCAGCTCAACATTCTGCTTTTGATCTCCTTGGCTTAGAACAGATGTACTTGCAGGAACAACTTTGCTACCCAATTTTGACTCAGCCAATTTGAATTTCCTGGAAGAACCTGGTCACAACCCTTCACTTTCATGAGATAACTGGCCTGGAGGCTCCTATGTGTGTGTGTTTTTGTGGATGTACATTTACTCCTCCATTCAATTGAGTTTCTTAATTATATTAAAATTGATTTGTTTCAGCTACGTTTGGGGAAGATAAGCTGATGCAATTAGACTGATTATTGTCTGATTATTAGCATTTGAGTATTGGTTTTATATTGTTTTTTACCAATAATTTCAAATGTATACAGAGGAATTACAGAAATGTACAGAGGAATTATGGAGAGTCTTTTTGACTGCAGTGGAATACAGATACAGATGCAATTACTTAATTTTCAAGTAAGTCCTATATTACTTAGTGGAATTACTCAATTATGTATCAACTAGTAAGGTCTGGCATCATCATAGCTAATATTTTTTCTGGCTATTTCATAGAACAGCAGCAGTTCAATATCACTTTAGATGAAAATCAATGAAGTATTGTAGCTAGAATAGCAGATTCATTAGGCAAAACTTTGCATCATTATAGAAGTTTTGTATATTTTAATTTTAACTCCCTCTTTTACTATATTCTATTAAAACATAGTGAAGATGTAAGAATCCCCTTTTAGAAGACTGTTAGGTCATATAAAAAGATAATCATGGAATCTTTTTTCTTCTTCTCAGTTACAGCCTTTATGGACATCATTAAGGAAAAGGAAAAAACATGCACGTGAGTCAGTTTTTGGCAGACTATAAAAATGTTTTGGTTCTGGTTTAATGGTTTTTAATATGAGATTGATTTCTCTGCGAACTTTAATTATTGTGCTGCTGCTAATTTGCATTGTTTTTCAGAGCAATCCTATGACTGTCTATTCAGACATAAATCATACTTTATTTTGAAGCTTGATCCAAGTGACATGGTGCCAAATTGCAGCTATCATAATTTTTTTCTTTTTTGGTACACCAACATAGGAGCTCTGCTTCGTATAAAAAGAGAGCTCAAATATTTCAGTGCATTTCGTCATGCATTCTTCTCTCCATTACTTTTCTCTAGCTGATAGAAATTTGTGGGAGTGGGTGATATATTAATATGTTATCACATTCATCATTTCCTAAAATGATGCAAGATACCAGCAAGTACACATTCTGCATATGGCTTTCTTTCGGTCAATAGTCAAAACAGTAAAATGCTTTTTCAGTGGCTGCAAAAATAAATCTCTAAAGTCACTGTTCATCAATTGGTTTGGATATTTTCTTAAAGCTATTTCTAGGAAACTAAGTCATGTAATATTTAGTACATATTATTCCCTCCTCCCCCCACTGTCAGTGACCCTCAGCCTGACACCACAAACTTAGACATACTAGCTAATGCCATATTGTTTCAATTACACAGACTAAAGCATATTGCAAGTATTGCAATAATAAGTAAATGTTAAATAACTGTATGCAGAAAAGCATGTTATATGCAGGAATAAGGGCTCAAAAATGGAAGATGGTTTGTAAAAAGAAGGTAAAGGATTCTTTCAAGATAAGAAATTCATATGGGAATAGTTTAGATTCAGGCAATTAATGTATGAATCATCTTCTGTTCAGATTTTTCTTCATGTTGACCAAGAAAAAAATGCATATTTTCCTAGAATCTAACGAAGTGGTTTTTTGAGGATATTTCTCTGTTCTTCTGTTACTGCCTTGAGTTTAGGACCACCCTCACCCTCATATTTTTCACAAAGAGTTAGGAACTCTCTGTACAAGCCTAAAAAGGCAGAGAATGGATGGTTTTCAGTTCCACCAGTAGTTCAAACTCTTAGGTTAAACTGCTGTTTTATGAGGGTCTCTATCTCAAAATATGCTGGCATTATTTATGGAACTAACTTTAAAATGAAATAAAGGAAACAGATTGATGTTGTTGCCTCTTCAAAATCTGGCCAAAGACCTATTTAAGTCCATCATGATCCATCCTTATTCCCTTTATTTATTGGAAGCATATGCTTGATTGGCAATCTTGAACCCTAAGGATGGATAGAGAGTGATGGTCATGAAATAACCTTTTCTTGTGACCACAATTTCCACTCCAGGATAGATAATACAATACAATAGCAGAGTTGGAAGGGACTTTGGAGGTCTTCTAGTCCAACCCCCTGCCTAGGCAAGAAACCCTATACCATTCCAGACAAATGGCTATCCAACATCTTCTTAAAGACTTCCAGTGTTGGGGCATTCACAACTTCTGGAGGAAAGCTGTTCCACTGATTAATTGTTCTAACTGTCAGGAAATTTCTCCTCAGTTCTAAGTTGCTTCTCTCCTTGATTAGTTTCCACCCATTGCTTCTTGTTCTACCCTTGGAGAATGGTTTGACTCCTTCTTTGTGGCAACCCCGGAGATATTGGGGTCTCCCCAATATCATGTCTCCCCTAGTCTTTCTTTTCATTAAACTAGACATACCCAATTCCTGAAAATGTTCTTCATATGTTTTAGTCTCCAGTCCCCTAATCATCTTTGTTGATCTTCTCTACACTCTTTCTAGAATCTCCACATCTTTTCTACATCATGGCAAGCAAAACTGAATGCAGATGGAGTGTGAATGCCTTTGTGTTAAATTGGGAAAGAGAGAGAAATTATGGTTCCTTATGTAGTAGCACTGAGTACAACATGATTCTTTTCTGAGCTGAAGTTAAGTAGTGGTGTTTCCCAGGTGCTTTGTTCTGAACTTCAAACTCTATTTCTTGGGGTCATGTTTAGCAAGGGTTTCCATGACAACCATTAATTTGTCCCGAGTAATGTTTTGTCTAATGCACATAGGTATATAGCTTATAGAATTTATTTTGTGAGTGGTTTTTTGTGGAAATGGGTAATATATGAAATAGATGTGGAAACAATTTAGGTTTCTGGATCATTTCTGGTCAGATGCAAGTACTGGCTACCAACAACCAGGCATCATCCAGATGGTTTCTAAAAGGCATTTGAGCAACTTCTCAACCATCTGTTGGCAATTCAATTAAGAATCTGGTCAATGCCTGGAATAGGAAAACAGTTAAGTCTCTTGATGTGACTGTTGAGCAACCTCTTCCATTTAGCTATTTCCAGGGAGGTCTCAGGGATAACACTGGTTTACTGAGGACCTCCAAGAGATGAAATGATGGAAGAGATGTCTGGAATACTGTTAGATGAAGAAGAGAAGTTATTCTGTATTACAATATGGATAATTTCATATCTGAATCTACACTGTGACAATAAGAAAGATGCAGCATGCTCACTTTTCTGTTCTTTGTGTACTGGCCTTGTTACACATTCCTTGTTGTTCAGTCCTTGCTACACGTTACTCTGTGTGCAGCTTGAGATGCAGCTAAACCCACCTATCCTCCAATAAAACAGACTGTGTATGTAGAACTGGATGCTTTATTAAAGGAACATGATGGGTGAAATGGGAAAAAACAGAAATACATACAATAAGAACCCAAATGCAAAATAAGCAGTGTTGAGTTGCTGGTGAACATAACAATTAACAATGCAGATAAATCTAAATCTTACCAGTGATGCTGTGCATATGGGATGTGGATTTTTGTCCCCAGATATTCACCTATTACCAACATCTTTTAATGGAGCTTCAAACCAAGACAAAAGAGTCAGGGTTCAGAGGTAATGTTTTTTTAGTTGCTGGTCCTGTTTTGTAGACTAGCATTGTTCTAAAAAAACCCATCTCAAATCTTCACTTGTTTCATTGTATGTGTTGGTATGTGTATTCCAGGGAGGGATAAATGAAGAATACCTGCAACTGTCCAGCTAAAGCAAACAGGAACATATATTTAGTAAGATATAAATGCAAGATGGACTATATGACCTAGGAAACAGAAATTAAGCAAGAGAATGACAACAATTCCTCCTTGCAGTGATTTCTTCATTGCTAACATAGTGTTCAATCAGCCAAAATGACATATATAAATAAATCACTAGATGTAATGTATTGTACACACTGAGTATATTCAGACTGAGCATAATACTGGTGCAAGACAATGGAAGAGCCCAGTAGTAACAGCAAAGACGTGGCCATGTGCTGACTGCATAAACATCCTACGTGGAAGTTCCAAGTCAAGCTAAGGTAGAAAAAAAATCCAATACATTTCCATGACACAAAGTAGCATATGCCCATCATTTTTCAGGGAGAACATCATAAATTGCTTGGAATCTCTTTGACAGAGAACCAGAGGAACTATAGAATGCAATCAGAGAAGTTGTTAAGGATGTATGTAAAAAGAAATGAGCAAACTGGATGGTAGTAATTTTCTGAGGTATACAAATACAATAAACAAGCAAACAAATCAACTGATTGACAGATCTTCAAAACAGAATGCTTGAAGCATCCAGAAAGCCTATGCAGTGATTGCATGCTCATTTCCTTTTGTACTAGAGTTTTACCAATGAAGGTTTAATCTTGCAAAAGGGTAAGATCATTGTTGATTCATTGATGATACTTCGAAAAACCTCTGCATTCATAGCCATGTTTCCAAATTAATCCGTAGCTTTTAGACAAATGTGTCCTTACAATGAAGTGTGTGTGTCTATGTGTGTAGAATGAGGCATTTTGAAAGCAATTCTATGTTTAGTTGGGGAATTGTCATTCCAAACTGAAAAATAAATTTGCATCCAGAGCAATAACAAGCAAATCAGTACTAAAATGAAGAACAATGGTAAGCCTTAGTTAATGCCATCAAGAGCAATAAAACCTAGGGAACACATTTCAACAATTATGTTTTGCACAAAATATTCCAAACATGTCATACTAACTGGGATAGAAATCTCATTCCACTGGAGTGCAACAATTAATGTGTTAGATGAAATCTGGGGAGACCTAATTTCTGATCTAACCTTAATTATGAAAGTTTTGCTAGATATTGGGGGGGGGGAGGTTTCCTTGTAAATAATTGGTTTATCTGGTTTTCACCTTTTCTCAATCTAGTTTAAAATACACTGGTGAGATAAAAATCTAATGGATAAATCAGTATAAGGACAAATATCATGCAGAAATTATTTAAGAAAAAGTTACTTTTCTCAACTGGCAAGGCGTTGTTAAGCCGCACACATTTTGTCAATCACATGACAGTCAGTGTAAGCCACATGAAAGCCACATATGGAAGTGGTCATCATTTCTAAACACATGCATGGCAATACTAATAGAATCACATAAGATGCAAGCAGAGCCTTGATGTTCCACAAAGGGAAAAAACATAGTCTGGCAGTACCTTTATCAGGAACATTTTTAAAAATAAAATAAAAAGGAGTGTCAAAGTTTTGAATTCTTCAGAACTCTTCATTAGGCCAGATGACGCAAAGAAGATCCTTATAAAAAACAAGATAAAACAACATAAATTAAGCCAGATCTTTCAACTCACAAGGCCCAATATAACCTGGTTTAAGATTCACTTTATTTAAATTGACTGTCTTACATCCAAATAGGTGCCCAAATAGTGTTCAAAATATAAAGAAAAGTGCAAGAGCATCAATATGCTGATTATTAGAATATGAATTATGCAACTTTGGGATTTAACCATGTGCCATGTTATCACTGTCTTGATGGGATTGTTGCTACAGATTCTAACAATGCTCAAATTTCTTCTTACTCCAGCCTTTGCAATAGGCTATAAATATAAGCAAACACATCAAAATAAACAAAAGGTAGTGGGATTCCTAACACTCTCCCCATACTATTGATAGCAAATCTCTGACTAAAAGATGTCAATGACCTGCCATTTGGAAATCATTGCAACAGAGTTAATTGTCCGTATAGGTAAGAATATATGGATGCATTCTTGAGCTCTGTACGATAGTTTTTTAAGTGCAGCACGATAGAGTTTTATTTGGAATTCTTAACATATAAAAACATGCACTAAAATTCATGGTGTGTACAGCAGTAGAATTTTGCCATTGTCTTTGTAAAAATTCTCTATTATGGGCTGAACAAATAGAACTTTTAAAACGTTTATCTTTATCCACTCTTCACTGAACAGTTGGTTCCTTTCTCATTGCCATGTTTTCAGTTTTAATCAAGGACAGATTCTTGTGAAAATAGGGGGTTTGTTGTTTCATTAATTTCCAAGAACTGGCTTGATTTGGCTGCCCCCTGAGGACTACCAGAGAGCAATTTAAATACAGAGGTGGGTGGCCTTTTTTCTTTTGCTATTGGTTTTAACAATTTTAGTGCATATAAAGTAAAGCATTGTTCATTTTCTAATATAGAATAGATTATCCAGTTAAATTAGGGGTTTTGCTCCTAAAGGTTCATTATTCCAGTAGTACAAATGTATGGGCTAATATACAAGAGATACCATAAACACACCTACAGCAGTTTCCAAATGTTGTTGTAGCACACAGTTTCCAATAATATGCACTGGGTTTTGGAATGATCATACCATTTACTGTATATGTGAGAGGCAAAAGTGACAATTAACTAATAATACAATTTTCTCAAGTTCCTATGATTATAAGAAAGCTGAGCCATTCTTCTCTAAATCATACATACAACAGGCCATTAAAACATCAGAAGGCATCTCTATTCCTGAGACCAAGGGAATGATCATCATTTTCAGCCATATCAATAAGAGTAACGGGTATGTCCCAATTACCCTGGAGCAAAGGTAAGACAGATGCCTGAAATTCCTCTCAGTGAATGTTACGGCATGATTACATTAGCCAGGAGACTTCAATGCTATTGCAGAGTAGGAGTTTGGCTGCCTATTTAGCAGCTCTGTCAGGTACATGCTTGCACACTTCCCACAGTGCACCACAGGAAGGCTGGCTGGCTTCACACCAGAAATAAAGCAACTCTTCTTGCAGTATCATCTAAGGCCCCGCTTCCTTTCCAAGAGCTGCCTCCCAAATGGCCATTGCAATCAGAGCTGGCAGGAAAACTGCCTGCCTGCACAGAGCACCAACTTGTCTCCCCACGGAAGTAGTACCTATTTGTCTACTCGCAAGAACATGCTTTCAAATTGCTAGATGGGCAGAAGCTGAGATGAATGATGGGAACTCACCTCACCATGCAGTACTAGAACCTGAACTGCTGGAGGAGAGACCATCTCCAGCATCATTAAGCCATTGAGCCACCATTCTTCTAACCCTCTCTGCTAAATCAAGTATACCTATGAGGTGTTCAGAGGTGGTTTCTACCAGTTTGCACCAGTTTGGTGCATTTTTATTAGTTTTTAATGGTCTTTGTGCATGCGCAGAACAATTTACAGTGAACTGAGCATGGTGAGCAACGTGTGGCTGGCGCCTGTGCAAGCAAAGTGAACCCGTACCAATGCCGGTAGGAACTCACTCAACCCTGGAGTGGTTGAAACAAAGATGTTCTCCACTTCCCTCCCTCCCTCCCTCCCTTCCTCCCTCCCTCCCTCCCTCACTCACTCACTCACTCACTCCTTCCTTCCTTCCTTCCTTCCTTCCTTCCTTCCTTCCTTCCTTCCTTCCTTCCTTCCTTCCTTCCTTCCTTCCTTCCTTCCTTCCTTCCCCTCTATTCTTTGGTTTATTTTCTAGTCTTTTTTGGTATATTTTGATTAGTAACATTAGAAACCCTCCATCTGGCATCATTCCACATCTCTTAGGATCATTTCTGAAAGCACAGCTAACAGTGAAGTTAAACTTAATGTTTTCAAATTTCTGTTATTATCAATGTATGGATTCTCAAAAATCGATATTGTTCAATAAAAGTATCTTTTTGGTTTTTCTTTGCTTTTGTTTTCAAGAGTAACTGTGAAATAGTATAAATATCAAGAGCACATGTTTGGCCCAGAAGCATTGAATTGGTTGGTTCTATTTTTCTCATCTAAAAAGTTTCAGTTCCATGTCCTTTTTAAATTTCTTTTGAAAGACCAGAACAGAAGGCACCTCATAATTTTATGAAGTAGGCGGCATTTCCAGGCGTTCCTAGTTTTTTCATGTGCGTCTTCATGTTAATTTTTAAAATTGCATTTGTTTTTATTGAGTATAAAAAAGCAATGAGAAAGAAAAAAATAAACAACTCTCACAATTATAAAAAAATGAATGAAAACAAAACAGAGAAACAAGTTTAGTGTCTCTGTGTTTTAATCAGGATGCCCAGATTGATGCTCAGGTGCACCACTATGTCTGCAGACCCTCTTTTCTATTTACAGCTTCCCATACTATCTGACATTTTATTAGAAAATATTCTTTTACTTTGAAAAAAAATGAGAAGCAGAAACAGGATAAAACAAAACATTAGCCTTAAAAAAACATATCTGGGCCCAAATGAACCATCTGAACCTTTTAGAAAAGAAATATAATGACCAGTTGTACCCTAATTTGGAAGTAATTCTGAGTACATGCTCAGAAATTTAACAAGGATAAGAATGGGGAGCAGATACAGAAGTAGAACGGGAGGGGACAGAGTTGACTATATCCCAATACAAAGGGGAAAACTGCCAGGCCATGTGTTCACAACATGTGCTAGAGAGTTCAAAAGTTATGCCCCCCCCCCATTGGGTTTGGCTCAGAATTAACCATTTTCACCTTGGTTTACTTAACTAAGTAACCTTAATCCTTCATCCATTCTCCCTTGAGACTGCTACCCTGTTTCCCCAGATATTAAGCCCAATTGGGCTTTTGAGCGCATGCGGTACAATAAGCCTTCACCCCCAAAATAAGCCCCCCTTAAAATATTGCAACACAGCAGCAGCCGTGAGGTGACCACACTCGTGCACCTCAAAAATAATAAGACCTCCCCGAAAATAAGGCCAAGAGCTTATTTTGGGAGTCAAAAGAAAATAAGACCCTATCTTATTTCGGGGAAACACGATATTTGATACAGGGAATAGCAACAGCTTGCCAAGAACAAAAGGCTGACAAAGGACATGGAAGATTGAGAGGGAGATTGGATCTGAACCCAACCTCAGTTTGGTTTGGAAATGCACTTTGAACAAGCCAGTTTAGGTTTCAAAGTTTATTTGTTTTATTGTTTGTTTTTGGTGAGGGTGTTAGGAGGACATGGAAAAGACTTTGTTAGAGATGCCAGGGAATCAGCACTTTGGTTCACCTAGCCTGATAATGAGGGATTTGGAGCATCTCTCTGGGATGGCTTCCCCAACCACCCTCCCATCCTTGACGCATTCAGATACAACCATGATGGCTGAGAAATCTGGAAGGAACGTGTCAGGTTGGGATAGGCAGAAAGCTTTTCAAGTTTTCTGGGAGATGCCAAATAGATGCTCTATCACTGAAGTCTATCCTCTGCTTCGGGGGTGGATTCTGGCTTCTTCTACTTCCTGTTCACTCAAGGACATGCTTCGGGCGCAGGTGTGCTTGCGCAGGTTAAAAATGCTTCTGCACATGCACAGAAGTAAAATAGCAATAGCAGTTAGACTTATATACCGCTTCATAGGGCTTTCAGCCCTCTCTAAGTGGTTTACAGAGTCGGCCTATTGCCCCCACAATCTGGGTCCTCATTTTACCCACCTTGGAAGGATGGAAGGCTGAGTCAATCCTGAGCCGGTGAGGTTTGAACCGCTGAACTGCAGAACTAGCAGTCAGCTGAAGTGGCTGCAGTACTGCACCCTAACCACTGCGCCACCTCGCAAGATGATGGTGCCTACAGCACCTCCAATAGAACCAGTTAGGGGGAGTGGCTGGACGAGTTACTATCTACTTACCTAGTTACTACCTACTTGGCCGAACAGGCCGAACAGGTCCGACCCGGTAGGAACCCACCTCTGCTCTGCTTAGTTTAATTATGCAACAGAGTACTTAGTAAATGCTTGCCTCAAATGCTTATCTACACATTTTGCAACAGTTGAAGTGCGGGTTTGAAATGTGATGGGGACCTAATATTAGCTTGGATGGCTGAACATTATGCATATGTTTAAGACAGTGGTTAAACAAGGTCAAAGTCAACAACGATGATTTTGGCAGAACAAGGAAAGAGTAACAGCATTTTTAAAAAAACATAAACATTTGCCTATGTGGTAATAAATGTTATATTTATGGCTGGGATTTCCTGATTGAGATTCTATTTGACATTCACTTGATGTGAAGCTGGAAACAGGGCAGCTAAGGCAGGAGATATCTTTCTAACAGGAAGGACCACCTTAACTGAGTGGAAATGAAAACTTGCAAACAAGGTCAGATGGCTCCAATGAATCAAAGCAAATAATAAAAGTAAAATGAAAAGTTGGGCACATGGCCAGTCTAAATAACAAAGGATAGGAGTCTAAAGAATCTGATCTGGATTTCATGGTTAAACACCTTGACAGCAATGTTTCAGAAAAATGAACAATCTTTTTTTTGTTTCTGTTCTCTTACTATTGAACTTTTTCTTTCCATTATGCTTTATAATGGAAGTGTATTTGTGTATTTGTGTTCTGTCTCTCTGTGTGTGCGCGTGCATGCATGCACATGTTCTAATTGAAACTGATATAGGCAATTTTGCACATTTTTTTAAAAAAGGGACAAAACATATGTTCCAATAAACAGTGAAATACAGAAACTGCTTAATCAATTAATTTTCTCTTCCTTAAATCCAGCTAAAATCTATCACACCTAAATCCCACTAGAACAGAGGTGTTCAACCTTGGCAACTTTAAGACTTGTGGATTTCATATTCCAGAATTCCTCAGCCAAGATTGGACACTCACGCATTAGAAGAAATGAATTTTGGTTATACTAATAACTTGTCATATTTAATTTGATTTAAAAGGAACATTTGGAACCCTGGTGGCTCAGTGGTTAGAATGCAATATTGCAGGCTAATTCTGCCGACAGCCTGGAGTTTGATCCTTGTTGATTCAAGGTTGATTCAGCCTTCCATGCTTCCAAGGTCAGTAAAATGAGGACCCAGATTCTTGGGGGCAATGTATTTGTAAATCACTCAGAGAACGCTGTAAGACACTATGGAGCAGTGTATAAGTCTAGGTTTTATTGCTATGATTGACAAGTCTCTACAAATAATATGTGAGTGATATGTAAGCAAACTCTCTGAGATAGTGTTAGATAATTATGTAGTAACTAAGCACACTTTTTTTGTAGGAGAAATGTGATTAGCTTTTAGAATCAAATGGAATCTATGCTGCTAATATGTTTATTCCTGCTCATTAAATGATCAATTTGCTTTTCTTGTAAACACTAACATTCTGTTAATGTTAATTATTAACACTAATTCTTATTGTGAACACTAACATTTCTCTGCCTTTACAGAAGGGACTATCTGTAGGAGCATAAGTAAGAAATTCTGGAGGACTTTCGCTCCTTCAGGTACAGTATGTAAATGAGTGTGCACGGTTTCCTGGAAAGATGGTTATCCCCAATAATTTATGCTGGGAAGTGAACAGATTTTTTTCCTCATTATTTTATATTAATTAGGCAGGATTGGGGTGCTTGAGCCTGAGGAAGAGGGAGCAAAAGATGATCAGAAAGCATTTGAAAACATTTCTTCTGAAGGATATGCTTAGTGAGCTTCTGGAATCATTGGAAAGAAATACTTTACAGTATCCCAAACAAATATTGCCTTAATCCAGTTCTGAGAATTGCCTTTCCGGGTGTGTTCTGCTTTTGGAGGCTGGCAGATAGAACTGGCAGTTTGACAGAAGCCTTGGCATAATTTGTTGGAAGGAAGAAAGGCCCAAGGGGAGAGATTGGGACTATATCTTGATACTCACTGTTTTCATAGAAGCCGGGCACATACAAAAGTTACTCCAGTCTTTAATGCTCCTTGAGAAAGGACTATCTGTAGCAATGGTAGGAAAGAAAAAAAAAGAGTTGGAGGTTCAAATCCAACTTGTGCTTGTTTTGTTATGCTGGTTTATTTTTATTTTTATTTCTAACTTTCTAGTATATGTTGTTTTAGTGAAGGAAAAAACCCAAACAAACAAAAAACCCGTATAAATAAATAATTACATAATGAAACACAACATGCTGTTCTCTGAAACAAAACTGTTCAAAATGCATTTGATTTATCTGGTTCAAGGATTTTTACTGTATTTCTCCTGGTAATATTGCCATGAGAGTTGAAATTCTTAACATACCTACCTTGCTGAAAGAAGACTAAGATGTAATGATCTATTCAAACTCACTCTGAAAGTTTTTAAAAACTTGAAATTACCAGCTAGTGGCACGCTACTGATTTCTCTTTCTTATAGCCAATGTGATTATTCCCTTTCCTGCTCTTTAAGTTTATTTAGGGGGAAATGGATAATGATTTTATACATTTGCCAACTGTTTTCTCTAAACTGTGTTTAGAAAGTTGCAGCTCAATTGCTCACCAAAATGGTCCTAACTATCTGTCTGGTGTCTAATAATCCAAAAGAGCCCCTAAAATGGATAGAGACTAGTAACAAAACATTGAAAGTCCCTTTCAATCTCCTTTCACTGTGTCAACAAATGCTATGTGAGATATAATGATAGGTATCATCCTAAAAGAGAGAGTTTGGAAAACTATCTTCTGAGCTTTCCATTAATTCCAGTACAATCAGTTCTCTGTTTTTCCTAACAGTTCACTGAAATAGTAAATCTGCTAAATCAGAGGAATGAGTTTCATTTTCAGCAATCTGTAGACTGGGGCCCTTTTAAACCCATTTTATCATTTTATATTTTATGAGTAGCTCACAATACTTATGTTTTGCAACAGGGCCATTCTGAGCCCTTTTTTTGCAACCACCACCGCAGAGCAATTGTTGGGGAAAGAGCCTGCATTTAGCTGCAATTCTGAATGGTGGAAGCAATTTATAAATAAATTCCAGTATGTGAGTCTCAAGAATCAATTTTCTTGAATAAATAGTATATTGATCTGGTCAAGTGAATTAGCACTTCTTTACCAAAAGCAAATGGAAGGTTTGTTTTCCCGTACAGTTTTCAAATTAAGAATATTTCCTGTATGGATTTATTTTTCTGTTCTGAAGGAATCTTTAATTTCCCTAATTTCGATCATATTCACATGAGCACTGAAATGAAAAGTCCAGTTAATGAGCAAGCTGGCACTCTTCCCGTCACCACCACCCACAATTAGGCTTTGCTTTGCAACCTAACTTTGTGGCTTTCTAGATCTCATATAGCAACTATACCAGAAATAAAGCAGGAAGAGGATTTCTTATCTATAACAAATGCGGCATGAAATTTGTAAAGCTTTATGATATAGTTCTAAGTTTGTTGATTGAGAAGTAAGCCTCACAGAGTTCAGCTAGCTGAATTTGCTCCTTAGTGGTAAAAATGGGGAACTTGTAAGTGTCTATCTGTTACTAAACTAAAGTTCTCACTATTCCATGTTCTGGAAGCTGTTTCTGATAGCTGTATTCAGGAACTTCGTGAGAATTAGAACTTTCTCCCTTGCTGCTTAAAGGTTAAGATTGTTGTAATTCTAAAAGACAGAGTGTCATTTTAGCAGGTTAATAAGACATATGCAGATGATGAAATTAATTATGAGAAATGGCACATAATATTGTGTTGGATTGGGAAATTACTGCACACTGTTCACATCAGGAGAGTAAACCCAGCCTGCATTTCCTCTGGACTGACCTTACCAGAAGCAGCTTGCAAAACCATTTTCCAGAATTCACTGGGTGGCAAAAGGCAGTTGCTCTTTCCCATTGGAAAAGAAAGAGCAATAGCAACATGCACAGCCACAGTTCCATCTGCATGTGACGGCATGGAGTTGGTTTTCTGGAAGGGATTAGGACGCAAGGTTTTTGAAAAGTTGTGAACTACCAGTATTACGGCCATAGCAGCCAAAGCAGCCAAAGCCATGAAGGCACCTCCAAAACAAACAAGAGACATGCCTTATTTGTGGTAGGGCCCTCTGAAGCTTTGCATTATTAAAGGGTTTGGGGTTTATGAACAGTTGGGCAATTTTGTTGTAAAAGCAACTTGGAGGCTTGTGTCTTAATTCCTAACTGTTCTAATGGAATGTTTGCTAGATGGGTTTCCTTGAGTGTCCTAATTATAGGACACTGTCTCTTCTAATTGATTCCTGCACATATTAACATGACTTCCCATGGGAAGTGCATGATAGAGCCTCGGAGTAACCTAAAAATGGGTACTTGCAATCAAGCCTTGTTAATAATTATCTCTAGGGCTTGTCCTCTCCTAATGTTTCGTGGTGGGTAATCAGAGATGAATAAAAACTGATAGGTAAAAACAGAATGGTATACTGTTGATATGGTTACTTTGCAACAAACTTTCAGAATTCCCAGATTTTGAAACTCCAGAGAGTTGAGGATTTTCCTGTGCAAATGTCATCATATGAGAATCAATACCACTGAAGACAGCATGACTCTCATACTGTGTGTTTATGTGCTGGTAGAATCACCATGAGGATAGTTAGGATCCAATATGGTATATAAATGTCTACCTAGAATACGTTGCCATGGTCTTGATTGAAACCTGGACTGGAAAAGATACAGTTTGAGTTCTAGCTGTACTAGAACTAGTGACATAAATTTGTGTAATTTTGCATAAAGTGCACTGACTCAGATTTTCAGAGGTTTTCAATTGGGACTGTCCAAATTCCATCTTAATCCACTTTGCTTTCCATAGAAACCCCTGAGATGCTGCTATGCTTCCAATCTCCTTCACTGGATACGTAGTCTTTGGTCCTAATGATATCCAAGAAGAAGAAAAAAACCTTCTTTCTGTCTACTTTCATCGTGCCATGTAGGATGTTATACTTCTCAACAACATCCTCCCTCAGTTGTCTGTTCTTTAACATGAATAATCCCAAATAGTTTAGCTTTTTTCTTGTAGGGAAGGCATTTGTTCATTCTGGTTGCCCTCTTCTGCTCTTTTCTCAGCTGATTATATCCCCTTTATAAGTGTGGCAAGCAGCAACATATGCAATATTCCAAGGGTAAATGTAACTTAGGTTTGTATAAAGACATAACAATGTTGGCATTTTATTTTCAATACTAAGGAGCCTTATAAAGACAGAATCAGTAATTTTTCCACTTACATCATGCAATTTCCTGTATGCTGCCTCTCAAAGTCTTGTGGAATTTCAGGAAGGACCTTCTCTTGAGCTCTCTTCATTTTGAGCATTCTTGTATGAGATCTCATGAACATTAAAATTCTCATGTGAGTATGCGCAAATCGTGAACTTTTGGAATTTCTTTTTCATTTTTTAATGTCAGGAAGTTAGGAAGTCTGTTGGACGTTATATTGCCAACCTTTGCTTTAAGGAATGTAAATGTTTCCTATATATTTGAAGCATTTGCACTATCCAACTATCAAGATAACATTCCTTTTGCTTAAATCTCAGTTTGTATTGCTGTCCAGGGTGGAACCCTACAAAATATTAGATAAATGTATCCCTTTAACATGTCTGGAGTCTTTCATTGACATGGCCAGCAATTCTTTAGCACTAAGACTATGCCATTTATGGAAAGGTGTGGTCCTTTTCACCTGTCTTACATCTTTGATGAATTCAGATTGCAAAGAAAATTATTTATTCTGGCTGAGAATCGTTCACTAGCATTTTATGGAGGAAGGAATGTTTTATTAGGGAGTATGAACCATAGGAATCCTTATCTAAAATATTTCTAATCCTGACCCCAGTTCAGCAAGAGTTGCTGTAAATGGTGGGTGCATGATTGTATTTTCACTTGTCCAATTTAGCTGTCAGATAAAATTTGCCTTTTTTCCCCATCCCAATGACGCAGGGCACTAAATAAGTCTAGTAAAGTGTGTGGCCATAAATTTGATAAATAATAATACATGGGTAAGGATTAAGATGAACAGAATAACTGCAGGATGCATTTTGAAGCATCTTTAAAATCCAAACTGCCTGGTATGCATCTAACTCATCTGTTTAAAAATATGTGTATATGGCCATTGCAGAGGTGGCATTCAGCAGATTC
Source organism: Thamnophis sirtalis (assembly GCF_051295495.1). Lineage (NCBI taxonomy): Eukaryota > Metazoa > Chordata > Lepidosauria > Squamata > Natricidae > Thamnophis > Thamnophis sirtalis. Next base: position 77,267,758 of record NW_028261381.1, read on the forward strand.
TGGAGAGCCGAGGTGGCGCAGTGGTTAGAGTGCAGTACTGGAGGCCACTTCAGCTGACTGCTAACTGCAGTTCAGTGGTTCAAATCTCACCAGCTCAAGGTTGAGTCAGCCTTCCATCCTTCCGAAGTGGGTGAAATGAGGACCCAGACTGTGGGGGCGATATGCTGACTCTGTAAACCGCTTAGAGAGGGCTGAAAGCCCTATGAAGCGGTATATAAGTCGAACTGCTATTGCTATTGCTATTGCTAACCAGTAGCAGAAATTTTGAGAAGTTCAGAGAATTGGTAAATACTACTTCTGACTGGCCCCATCCCCATCTATTCTCTGTCTCCCAAATCCCAGCTGATCGGAAGGAAATGTGGATTTTGCAGTAACCTTCCCCTCCCATGCCCACCAAGCCACACCCGATAAAAAAATTGAATCCCACCACTGGGCCACTGTGTTTTCTATATTCATTCACATGTTTCACTGCTGAAGATAAAAATAAATAACTAAATAAACAAACAATAAATAACTAAATAAACAAACAATAAATAACTAAACAAACAAACAATAAATAACTAAATAAATAACTAAATAAATAACTAAATAAATAACTAAATAAATAACTAAATAAATAACTAACTAACTAACTAACTAAATAACTAAATAAATAACTAAATAAATAAATAGTATGGTGTTTATTACTGTTATTAATTATATAAAAATAGGATCTCTGGATTGGATGCAGAATTTTATTCTCCTGTGTTGAGCATCCCTGAATGGAATTAGGGGAGACATGATAGCAGTGTTCTAATATCTCAGGGGTTGCCACAAAGAAGAGGGTGTCAAACTATTCTCCAAGGCACCTGAGTGTAGAACAAGAAGCAATGGGTGGAAACTAATCAAGGAGAGAAGCAACTTAGGACTGAGGAGAAATTTCCTGACAGTTAGATCAATTAATCAGTGGAACACCTTGCCTCCAGAAGTTGTGAATGTCCCAACACTGGAAGTCTTTAAGAAGATGTTGGATAGCCATTTGTCTGGAGCGGTATAGGGTTTCTTGCCTAGGCAGGGGGTTGGACTAGAAGACCTCCAAGGTCCCTCCAACTCTGCTATTGTATTGAATTCCACCCAAAATGATTCAATTAGGACAGATCTGGGAAGTTAGAGGAGACTTAGTCATTGGTCCCAGGGCTGTCTGTGTCAATATTGCTGTTAGAGGCTCCAACTCTTTGAAGCAATTTTTTCACTTCCAGTGAAGAGACGGCCAAATGATTCTTGAAGGGTTTTCCCCTGGGCTTTAGATTTTTCAACTACCAACAGAAGGAACCAGCATTCCTTTCATTTCTATGACTCTCCTGGTATAAAGAAAGTCGTAGAATTATCCCTCAAGATCCTCCCATACAGCAAAGGTCTGCAAGTAGATCCAGGAGCTGGGCTTCAAAGCAGCCTGTGTGTCAAAAGCTGGGGAGTGGGGGTGGGGGTGCAATCAGTTCATTGTTGAAGAAGCAGCCATTTTGGAATTTATTTTTCAAATGGATAGTAAGTTGTGTCTTTCATTTGTTAATTATTTTTAAGGACTATCAATCTTTATTAAGCTAAAAGAAGCTCTCTTTAGCCATAGCCTTTGTGAAGATCTGAGCCATTTTGGGGATTTCTTCAGTGTTAAAGAGGAAGAAGGCTGCTAAGGCAAGTCAAAATAAGGAAGTGTGGACTATCTTTTTTTTGTTTTGTTTTTATTGGTCTGCTTTGCTGTGGGTGGCTGAAACATTATTTCTGATTTGGCCAGCAATTCTTCAGTGATTTACAAAAAAGCTACTCTTTGAGATGTATTTGAAAAATCTTTAAATAAAATCTATCACTTCATAGATCAGCTACACTATGTTCCAAGGATGTTAAAAAACTTTCCAAACTATTTCAGAGTTGCAAATATGTGTAGAAGGTTACCAAAGCACCAAAGCAATTTCTTATTATGATGGTTTAAATATTAACCTCCCAACACAATGGAAAGAAGAGCTCCAAGAAAATCTACAACTTTTAAAAGACAATGTGGGACTTTTTCCTTATGGACATTAACAAGAAGAAATCCTTGAGAAAAAGAGCTTATAATTACTTGACAAACACTCTATAGAAGAAAAAGATGTTACTCCATAAAGACAAGCTGGAAAGAGTGACTTAAACTTCATTAGTCATTTGGAATTAGGATGCATTTTTATCAGTTTGATATTTGTAATTGAAAGAAAGTCTTAATCTAAAGTTTGAAAATGTATTTTTCCTTTACATATAATGCTTAAGTAATTCTTAAAGTTTGTAAAATATTATTGAAAGTGTATTTGAGAGTATCTGTATTAAGAGAAAGTTGAAGAAAAAGATGTATTAACTTAATGAAAAGTTTAGAGTTTTAAAAAGGATGTATACAAGAAAAAAATAATTATGTGAGGGTAACTTGAAGGGAGTGAATTAAATTTAATAGTGAACTTTAAAGCATGCATGTTAAGGGAAGTTTTAAAAGATGTATTAGAAAACATTGATTTCAGAAATGATTTTAAAGAAAATGTAGTATTTAACATGGATGAAAAAAGTATTTTTCCCTTTAAGGTTAAAGAATCTAAAAGAATACAGTAAATTTTGTTAATATAAATGGTGATAGTTTATAAAGGTTATTGAGTGGAAATAGAAATGCATATTATTTCCATAGCAAAGAAGATAAAGCAGAATTGTGAAATTAATTGTGTTATTCAAAGAGGAGCAATATATTATGTTTTTTATTTGGATATCACTTCTGGATTTAGTCCGTGTGATGAAAAAAAATGAAACTTTGACATTGGTTTTGCTAATTATATAGATTTGTTGTTATAGAAATGGCTTACAGAGTCAGCATATTCCCCCAAACAATTTGGGTCTTTATTTTACCCACCTCTGAAGGATGGAAGGCTGAGCCTGGTGAGATTTGAACTGCCAAATTACAGGCAGCAGTAGCTGCAGTACTGTACTCTAACCACTGCACCACAGTGGCTCATGATAACATTTTTTTTTCTTTCTTCCCCTGTACTTCATATTTTCTTTCCCACTCTCTGTTTCCTTCCCTTAATTTCCTATTATTTTTCTTTGTGTTTTATATATTAATAAAACAAAAGTCATTAAATGTGAAGCAAATTTTGAGGGCACAGCCAGTCATTCTTGGGGAACAGGCCAAAAAATAGGCAAATATCACTTTCCTCTTTGTTTATCAGGCAGAAAGCATAATGAAAAAAAAAGCTGGATAGACAGCCTATTGGTTCATTTTGTAACATACTAAAACCATTAATGGACAGTCCACTTGTGAATCACAATGGATCAAGAGGTTTGCTTTCATCTTCCATATAGTGAAGTTCTCCATGTCTCTGCTAAGTTCTTCTTCCTTATGCCTTTTCATATTAAGCCAGTGTGGTGCAAGAGGTGAAGTGCTCAGTGGGAGGAAGCAAAAAGAAAAATGACTTACAAATCTTATTCAGCCATGAAATTATTTGGGTAACATTGGGCTAGACACACTGCCTAACAATAACATTACTTAGTCTCATTTATGCCTTGCTGAAATACTGAAGCCCTACCATGGCTGAAACCCAGAAGCTGTGTCTGTATGGAATTGAGTTCAGTAAATTAAAATTGTGCCAGTAATTCAGTTCATCCCTTAAAAATCAACTATAGTTGCATCTATCAATTTATTTATTTTAAAAAAAATATTTCTTTTAGCTCACAATACGTCTCTGTAATCTTTTCAATCTTTATTCTCAATCCACCCACACCAACATTATGGTTCTAATTTTAGTTTCGCTGCTCCCTTTGTTCCTAACAAGATAAATACATGCCAGGTTATCCCTTCTTATCTGGTCACAGCGTGTTCTCTGAGTGAATCTTTGGCCTGGAGTAGTGTGTGTGTGTGTGTGTGTGTGTGTGTGTGTGTGTGTGTGTGTTTACATTTCATTTATTTATTTTTTAAATCGAGATACAGTACATAATGTCTTCAGGCCAGGAGGGTTACAGAAAAGATAAGGCATGTGTGGTTGCTTTGTAAACAAACTTACGTGGCTTGCCTAGAATTGGTTGTGAGCAAAATGTGTACGGCTTTCTATACAAACACCTGACTTGTAGTCAACAAACTGAAACTCAAGAGATATCATCAGGAGTGGGCTGCTATGGGTTCTCCCGGGTTCGAGAGAACCCATAGATAATGTTATGGTTGGTTCAAAGAACCTCCAAATCCCACCCCTGGTTGGTCCTGCCCATCCCATCCCACCCTTCCCAGGAGTCTCTAGACAGCCTGTTTTGAATGTGAGGTAAGTGCAGGACCCACACCAAGGGTTGGGGAGGAGGAAAACTGGGTCTCCTAGAAGTTCCAGAAGGCTGGAAATGGGCCCGTTTCCAGCTCCGGAACCCAGAGGAGATAGTTTTCACCCTCCCAGAGGCTTGAGGAAAGCCTCTGGAGTGGGGGAAAGCACCCCCCCTGCCATTGTGCAGGAGCCGATTAGGCCGCACCCACCATAGCCACACCCACCCAGCAATCAGGCAGAGAATCTATTGCTGAAATTGTTGAAGCCCATCCCAGGATATCATGGAAATAATTTTTTTATAGAAAGATGCCTTCTTTTGAATCAAACCTCTGATACCACAGTTCACTGGTTCAGTGAAGATTCAACCACACATTTGCAAACAGAGTAAGACCATAATCACTCATATTCACATTATTTCTTCAATGAATGTTTTTTTTTAACTTCAAGGAAAACAGTAAATAAATAACCCAATGCCAACCATGCAGATCTATCCCCTCAGAAAAAGAACTCATAGCTTTGTGGTTTATTCAGTAATCTTAATCAAGCCATGGCTTAACATGAACATTTAAACCCAGTTTGGTTTATAATGTAGCGATGATGATGCTATCCATTCCATTGTGTCTGATTCTTGGTGACTCTATGGACCAATTCTGTCCACATTTTCCAACCTTGTATGGCTTCTTTCGGTTGCTTTATGCTCTGACTGGTCTCAGCTTTGATGGTGACTAGCCACAATATTTTTTGGCAATCTCATTTCTTTTTACTGCTCACCATTTCAAGCATAATTGCCTTTTCCAGTAAGTCTGATGGCATGGCATGGTGGAAATAAGGAAGGCAGACTTCTTTAAAATTTTGCTTTCTTTGAGATGTAACTGGTTTAATATGGCCCAATACTTGTTTGTTTGTCACATTTGTTGTCCAAAGGATGCATAGGAGCCTTCTCCAACTTCAATACAACTTTAAAAAAAATCAATTTTCCTCCTGTCTAGTTTTTATCAGGTCTAACTTTTGCAAACCATAGTTAGCTATAGGAAACAGGATAGTGTAGACTAATCAACATTTAGCTGCCAGGCTGATGTCCTTGCTTTTCCAAACTCAATTCATGCTCATTATTGCTGTGTGACCCAGTGTAAATTGACACTATCTCTGGACTGCATTCATTGCTTTGATCAATCCATGATCTTGTAATAAATGCCACTCCATTCATTTTCCTGGTATCATGTTCTGAGTAACAAACAACATAGTGAATTCTTAAGACTAGAAGTAGCCATTGTCTATCCAATATAACTCACTGATGCCAAGGAGGTCAATTTTCAGTTCGGTTATCTCCTGTTTGATGAGATCCAGTTTACTCTGGCTCATTCCACAGACATTCCATTTGCTATCCAATGTCTCTTGGCGCAAGCAGATCCTTGCTTTCACCAATGGCTGCATCTGCAGCTAGGATTCCTGCTGGATATACCTCAAGCATGCCATTAATATCATGACTATTCACTGGAGTGCCCTATTCTTCCCCAGTAGCTGGTTGGGTACCTTCTCATCTGGAGGTCCTACCATTGGGCACCATGTCTGAGACCTCTTCCATAAAATGGTGAGGTTTTTACAAAGTAGGTCACCAGGTCTTACCTCAAACCCCACCCCTACCCCCATTTATCCTGGCTTGGGATGCAAGTGAATAGCTACATATCTATGGAAATTCTCAATCATCCAAGCCATGGTTGCCCCAAATGTGCTTTTCAAAAGGCAACTGGAGTTTCTTGGTTTTTTTTCTTTGAAAACTTTTTTACTTTTCATCCAAGAAGCTTCTTCAATTCTGCCTGAATGGTGGTGATCCCCACCATTCAGTAAGAACTGAATCCATTCAATTCAGAACTGAATGGATCCCCACCATTCAGTCAGAACTGAAGAAGCTTCTTGGATGAGAAGCAAACCATTTTCAAGGAGGGGGGGAAATCAAAGGAAGTCCAGCAGTCTTTTGAAAAGCACTTTTGGGACAAGTGCATGGCTGGGTTTACAAAAGGCTGGCCAGTTCCAAAATACCTTTTACAGTTGAAAGAGGGAATTTCAGCAAGAGTCTGCTTGCCATTAATGCAATGCCTTGTTTTTAATTATGCATGAAATAAGTCTTTTAAACTTGAGAAAAAAACTATTTGTATTATAAGCATGTTAACAAGGGGACTGTGAATACTCTCTTCCTTTAAACACAAATGTTGACTGGGCCATTCCTTCTCTCTTGACACACCTTAACTCACTGAATTATTATGGGGAAAAAGAGAGGCATTGCTCTTAATTTATGAACCTTTGCTCACAGTCATTTACATACTGGTCACTTCTTTATTGATTTTATTAGTTTGTCAAACATGTACAAGATAGCAGTATAAGTATGAATATGGACATGAACCAGTGGTGGGTTTCAAATTTTTTTAGAACCTCTTCTGTAGGTGTGGCCTGCTTTGTGGGAGTGGCTTGCTGGCCATGTGACCAGGTGGGAGTGGCCAACTTGTAAAATGTGGTGAAACTCACTTAACAACACTCTTGCTTTGCAACCAAAATGTTGGCTCAGAAACTCTGGCATTTAAAGCACGCACGTTTTAAAGCTGTGAGGTTACAAGACACTTGCACCTCTAACCCTTTAGAAAAAAAACCCAGGGGTGTTCAAACTTGACAGCTTTAAGACTTGTGGACTTCAACTCCCAGAATTCCTGCTCCAGTCATGTTAGCTCAGAAACTCTGGCATTGAAGTGTGCAAGTCTTAAAGCTGTCAAGTTACAAGACTCTTGCACCCCTAACCCTTTAGAAAAAAACACCAGGGGTGTTCAAACTTGACAGCTTTAAGATTTGTGGACTTCAACTCCCAGAATTCCTCCTCTCGCTCTTCATCTTCATGATGTCCAGACGGGCGGGGGGGGGGGAGCTGGAACCGGTTTTAAATGGCACTGTAGATTTGTGGAACCTTTTCTATAGAAGAGGTTAGAACTGGCAGGAACCCACCCCTGACATGAACAAAAGAAATGAATACAAATAAATGGGGACAGTAGGACAGAGATGGGAGGCATGCTGGTGCCCTTATGCACACTCCCTTTACAGACTTCGTAGGAATGGGGTAAGGTCCACAGTAGACAGTTTAAGGTTGAAGCTGTGAGGTTTGAGGATGTAACAGTGGAGCCAGGTAGAGCATTCCAGGCATTGACCACTCTGTTGCTGAAGTCGTATTCTCTGCAATCAAGTTTGGAGCAGTTTACCTTGAGTTTGTATTGATTGTTTGACTATGTATTATTGTGGTTGAAGATGAAGTAGTCATTGATAGGTACGACGTAGCAGATAATTTTGTGCATTATGCTTAGGCCTGACCGCAGGCTGCGCAGTTCTAAATGGAGTTGCTACAGTTGCAACATGGAGTACTGTAGCAGTTGCTACAGGAGTCCTGCAACACATTCTATATTGAGCTGCACCGGAAGATTATTCAGAAATGCCACAGATCCAGAGTGCAGCAGTACATACAGTTTTTGGCACTCTATGGTTTACCATGTTTCACCACTGCTCTGTGAGCTGCATTGACTACCTTTTGTTGGTTCACTTTAAAGTCCTTATTGGCATGAGCCAAGCTATTTACAATAGCAATAGCAATAGCAGTTAGACTTATATACTGCTTCATAGGGCTTTCAGCCCTCTCTAAGCGGTTTACAGAGTCAGCATATTGCCCCCAACAACAATCCGGATCCTCATTTTACCCATCTCGGAAGGATGGAAGGCTGAGTCAACCCTGAGCCAGTGAGATTTGAACCGCTGAACTGCAGAACTAGCAGTCAGCTGAAGTAGCCTGCAGTACTGCATTTAACCACTGCGCCACCTCGGCTCTACAAGATCACCTCTTCCTGAGGGCATCTAAGCATTCTTCCAGGTCAGATAGGGTGGTACTCTCTAGGTCTCTTTCCTCAAATGTGGGAAGTCTCATTTAGTGGGACTTCTAGCATCCTTTCTCTATAGCAGACCTTGCCCTGTGGGAACCCTTTCCGCTGAGAGCCATCAGGCCCCTTACCTCGATAGCCAGAAGGCCTTGAAGAGGTGGCCCTTCCCTAAGCTCAGGAACAGGCTGAGTTTGCAGCCCAATAAAGCAAAATAACTGTATAGGGAAGTTTTCTCTTTGGGGAAACCAGGGATTGTTATTAGGATTTTACAACATTTCAGTATTTTTATTGATGTGAGTTGCCCGGGGCTAGGGTACGTGAGGTGTATGTTAGGAAATCATATAAGCCTTTTAAATAAATAAAAAGGGCTAGACAAATTCTCTGTATGATTTCTTCTAATGAATTATCTTGAATGGAAACCAATACCACCAGGAGTGGTAAAAATCCAAAAATTTTAGCAAGAGGTTCTCTCCCCAGTTTCTGGGTGGGTATGGCCATAGTGGGTATGGCCTAGTTGGTATCCTGCACCACGGCATGGGGGAGCATTTTTGCTTTCCTCAAGCCTCCGGAGGGCGAAAATGGTCTCTTCAGGCTCCAGAGGGCCTCTGGAGCCAGAAATGGGCCTGTTTCAGGCCTTCCTGAACTTCTGGTAGACCTGTTTTTCGCCCTCCACAAGCCTCTGGGCATGCTCTGCACTTACCTGCATCCACAATGGGCCACGTGGGGACTCCTGGGAAGGATGGGGTGGGATGGGCAGGGCCAGCCAGGAGTGGGATTTGGGGGTTCTCCTAATTGCACAGGATCTTAGCTAGAGGTTCTCCCAAATCCCTGAGAACCCCCAGCAGACAACCCTTGAGACCAGTCTCTCTCAGACAGTCAGATTGGATTGACTTTTGCTGATCTCCAAAAGCTAAGCAATAGAGGCTTCATTTGGCCCTTGAATGGTGATCCCCAGGGAATTCCAGAGTTCTAAACTAAACTGAAAGTTCATCTCAGAAGGCAGCCAGGACAATCCCCTTTCACATCATCAGGGAATGTGAATGGGGGACTCTATACAGTTATGAAGAGGTGGGTATGGCCGAAGAAATATTGGTCTTAGTTAAACTCTTTTTAAATACATCCATAATAGTATCAGAATTCAAGGTATTAAAAGAGAAAATTGGGAATATGCCAACTGTACCCCATTTTTTCTACTAATGCTGTAAGCAGGGGTACTTTTCCCATGAACTGAGAAATGATTCCTTGCAGCAATTTAAAATAATATGGAATGTACTTTCAATTTGTGCTTGGTATCAATAAGATATTGATTCCCCTAAGCCAGATAGATCAGTGTGTAATCTGGTATATCCTGCATAATATTTTCTACTTATTTGTTTAAAAACTATGCCCCAGAGTCAGTATAACAGTATTACGCAAATAATGATAAAACCCAGTTCAAACCAATATGTCTAGAGGGGAAAAAAGAGTTTGCTTTAACCACCCAACCAAAATGTTTCCTTATTTAAGCCCTATTTCCTCAACCGCTGAGTATAAGGATAGCTTATGATATCCATTTATGCATCGCTATCCCATGCTGGGCAGGGATACTGTGTACAGCTTGAGCCAATACTTAAAAGCTGTAAGAGGACTGATGGGTCCACAGATGGAAATTCCTACCAGATTCTATGAGATCAAACTGGCCTGATCTTAAGTTGGTTCTAGATGGAGTAATACTCTTCACGGAAGATCGTGTGTGATTTTTTTTAAGGATCTTCCTAAATGTGTGGCTACTGATTGAGCCTCTGGTGGAAATGATGGCCAAGATAGCCTTTGTTAAATTGTAAAAGGTGCATAAATTGTTGGGGTGTGTGTGTGTGTGTGTGTGTGTGTGTGTGTGTGTGTTCCACCATAACTCATGCTCTTAACATTTTTGGGGTAGACTATATTTTACCTGAGATTAACTCTGAAGAAGACTTGGAAACTCCAATTGGCTAAAATTGCAGCTTCCTAGAGGTGGCCAAAAATAATGTCACACATGCTGAAAAGTTATTGCATTGCTTATTGCATAAGCAGCTTATGGATCCAATATGAATTGCTGGCTTTGATCATTTATAACCCCAAATGGAATGCTACTTGTTACAGGACCATCTTACCTAACCACAATCAGATGATTTTTAATCCAAGAGGGGCTATTCTGTGTCTCCATGTTATTCAAGGCAGTAAAGGGGCCAAAACCCCTTCCTTGGGGTAGCCTTCCAATTTATAATATATTTCCTCTGTGTTTATGTTCCAGGAAGTCATAAAACCATCTTATTCCAGGGTTCTTTGACAGTTATCCTGAGTTGCCTTTCTGATTTTTATCCTCCTTGATGCTATTACTATGTACACCACAGTGAGTCATGAGAATTTAGGTAGCAAAAAAACATTGAAATAAATAAGCGAATGTTGAGTTTGAAAAACATATTTAATTATAGGTTGAGAGTTAAGTTATTTTCTGACTTTATATGATAACTTACCAAAAGTTGGGTTCACAAATGAAGTCAAATCAATCTCTCTCCCTCTCCCTCCCACTTCACAACCTCTTCCATATCTTAATTATACGTAAAACCAACCAAACATAACATATGTCAATGCACCTGCGAGGTTTTAAAGTGACATGCATCTTATGCAATAACAGCCACTGTGTGGTAAAACAGTGCAGAAGCATTCTTCTTTATGATGTCATTTGGGCAATGAGATTTTGAACAAAATGAAATATCTAGCATTGCAAAACACCATCAAAATTATGAAGGGATGTAATCCAGGGGCAATTCTGGAATAGTCCACAGATAAGGAACCCAAGTGATTCTACCAATCAATCCCCTGTTGTTTCCCTGTCCCAAAACCCTTGTTTGAAAAGGACCGGCATGTTCCTTAAACAGTCCCTCAATGTCAAGAGACTAATTTCAGCATTAGCCTTCTTAGATAAGAAGTAGCCCTATAGATGCAGGTCAAAGTTGGATATCAAAGGCAAGTTGGCTTCTGGCAGCCTGCTTCATTATTGTCCTGTGATTCAAGAGCAAGGAGATGACACTCGGGAGGGAGGGGCATTTTTCCCATTGACCGACATCCTTTACCAATAGTAGTTTGTTTCATTGGAGTAAGAACAAAAGATTTTCACTTGAGAAAGCTTTAGCTAAAAACTCCACCAATGTAGGAAATGAGTGGCTTCAGTTGTGAATGTATTTGTTGGGGCCAACAACAGGAAACATCTAATTTACTCCCTAGCAGGACTCCTCATTCCTTTTCTACCCTGTTTTCCTTGTGATTTTCTAGTGGTTAATTCTTGGGTGAGATTAGCATGAGGTTTACAAACATGAAAAGGAGTAATGACTCCCTTGTGGTTAAATGCCAGAAGCACTCAGCAGCCGAGACAGCACTTTTCCCTGGACCAACTTCAGCCACAATGTGATTCCTTCCACTTCTCTCATCCCATAGATACTCACTGAGACTATTGAGGTATTGGGCTGAGTTATATGTGGTTGGCTTTCCCCCCCCCCCAAATAATCATGGCTTGAACATACACTGTGGTGTTTGGAAGTGCCTATCCTGAAAAAGTACCTTTTCCAGAACTGGAAATATCCAAATTGTAAGATTTCTAAAGTTTAGTTATCTCTCTCAGGCATTATTTAGAATGGGAGTGAGGAATGATGGCCCTTTATGACTTGTGGGCTTCAACTCCCAGAATTCCTGAGCCAACAGAGCCACCTCTGATTTAGGAGCAACTCAACAGATTATTCTTGAAGATATGAAGTTTTCAGTTGTTTCAATTAATTCAATTAACCATCTTCTTGAGATTTTTCTTAGTTAAAGGAACAAGTCCTATCTTGTCATGTCATGAAAGCCAGCTGAGTGGCCTTGGGCCAGTCAATCACTCTCTCTCTCAGCTCAACTCACTGCATAGAGTTGTTGTTGTTGTGGGGGAAATAGGAGGAGGAAAGTATGTTGGATATCTTCACCCCTCATGGGTTATTTGTAAAAATAATAAAAGGTGGGATATAAATAAATAATAAATAAAACCTTCTGATCAACTTATAGCAGTCTCCATTCATCTTTGAGTTAATTTGTTTATTTATTTAGACACTAGCCAACTCCAAACTAACTTTGGACAGTTCACAATAAAATCTAAGCAATCAAACGCATACATAGCAGCGTTCTGACAGGATCCCAGCTACCCTCTTCCAAGGCCTAGAAGAACAGTCAGGCATTCAAGACTTCCTGGAATTCCAGTAGTATGGGAACCATGCAGAAGTCTGATGGAACCTCATTGCAGAGGACAGGCAACATAGGTACACGTAGGTAGCAGAAAACTAAACCAATAGCCTGTTACTGACTCCTGACTTCATCTATTCTATTACTTCCATTTCCAGTCATTGTCTCACCCATGATCTGCAGATGAGATGAAGGCATCTCATCTGCAGATCATAGTGAAAAATCAAGGCAGAAAAAGGCTGCCTGTGGAATATGTTTTTGTTGAAATTAGGTACAAGTGGTAACACAGCTCTAGTCCAACCTAGTCTAGTCTTGTCTAGCCTCTAAGATGCTTATTGTTCTTCTTATAGGATCTGATCCTTCTTCCCATATATTAATTTCTACTTTATTAGGGCATCATGAGAGCATTGAGAGCCCAAAAGAAAAAGGTTAATTGATTTTAGACAGCTTATTGGCAGCATCTTCAGAGACACTCAGCTCAGAAACAGAGATGACACCTGGGTTGGACATGACTGGACAGGGGAAAACCTTTACCTTTTCCTTATTATTATTCTTTTATCTTTTCTCCTCAAAATGCCAGTTTTTAGTGGGCAGCATATTATACATGTAAGTATCCAACAGAAAATAAAGTAAAACCAAATTTCTTTACTGTATGAGCCAAGTGACGTTCAGGATTTCACTTAACAAATTACAGAGGAAATGCTTACCTTAAAAATGGAATTCAGTAGACCCTGATCATGTTTCAAGGCCAGAAAAGGTTAAATGGGTTTAAAGAGAAAAGTCCTAAGGCTTAAAAAAAAGGGGGTTCTTATTTTCTTTTTAAATGGTAGTATTGGTTTGCCTGACACAGAATAACAAAGTTGGAAGAGATCTTGCAGGACATCTAATCCAATCCCCCGCCCAAGCAAGAGACTGTGGATAGTGTAATAAAAATAATAGATCAAAAATGTATAAGAATCAGATTTGGACAGTAGGCAAGATACAAATGCTGCTCTAACTGAACCTGTTATGTTTCACCATAAGCGTTGGAAAAGCAAGGCTGATTCAGAGTATTCAGCTACTACCAGAACACTCTCCATCACATGGAATTGGATATAACTTATTTATGAAGGTAGAATGACATGGAAGACAAAAGAAAGCTGAATGATATGTGCCACTCTTTGGCTCCTCAGATAGAACCTACCAGCAAGAACAGTTGTATTGAGCAAGAATAATAAAAAGTAAAATAGTTCTTAAAGACTAATCCGACAATTGTCAAGCTTGACAGGAACAGCTGAAGCTCTTCAGATTCCATCAAACATGGTCAATATGACTAGGAAGAACTGGTAATCAGAATAACAGAGTAACAGAGTTGAAAGGGACCCTGTAGGTCAACTAGTCCAACCCTTCTCAAGCAGGTGATCCTATACCATTTCTGACAGATGGCAGTCCAGTCTCTGCTTGAAAGCCTCCAGTGATGAAGCACCCACGACTTCTGGAAGCAAGTTGTTTCATTGGTTTGATTGTTCTCACACAATCACAGAGTACTTTCAAAATCAGGTGTCCTGCTCCTAACAAAAGATGTCTATAGCTCAAAAGAATACCTTGATTGAATATAAAATGTTTCTTTAGCTAGAAATTATAGTTGAATGCATAGTTTTAAAAAAACCTTCTAGAAATAATAAAGAAACCTTGGATCGGACTTTAAGGTAAAGAACACAAAATTATTCACAGCAAAGGTGATTTAAACCTGCCTGTTTTTACCTTCCCATTCTCACTGTACAAATCAATGTGTGTGTTTCCTGCTTACAGGACCAGGGTGCAAAAGAAGGCGCTGGTACCTCCCACCAGAGGGCTGTCTGCTACAAAAATCTCTGCTGAGAGTTACATCTTAGATTTTGGGGCATTTTTCCCTGACTAATCTGTATTTGAGATCTCTCTCTTTCACAGTCTCTCAGGTCATCACTTTCTAATTTTAAACCTCAATGACAAAACCACTCTGTGAGCCCAAAACATACAGAGAAATACAAAGTGCAAGAGACATGGGTAGCTACTGGGATATAGGGAAAAATTGAAACAGAAGCAGGGATATGGTTTGGGAGCGGGGATTACAATAAGAACCTGTTCTGCTAGAATCTCATTCACTTGAGGGTATTGCTATAACATGACAGAAAATGGATCATTTCATAGATCTGGTTTGTAAGAATATTTCAAAAATGCATTGTGTTTATCTGGTTTGGAGTAATGAAGTACAAGACTTAGGAGAAAAGTGTGATGGATTGTGTTTGTATTGGGATTTATTACTAAACATTTAAAATGCTCTGCATCTGGATGGACTGCAGAACAGAACACAAAGTACAGAATTACAGAGTAATCAGCATAATACAAAAGAAGAAACAGATAAGGAAGAAGTGGAAAATAAGAATATTAATGTTTACAATTTTACAATGGTGTACAATGATTAGCTAGAACTGATGTTGAAAAAGATTGGTTTATCTCCCATTGACTATGTACAACAGGGGTGTCAAACTTGTATTGTCACATCATCGTCACATCATGTACCACGACTTTTTCCCCTTCGCTAAACCAGGGGTGGACGTGTCCAGCACATGATGCATCTGTTCTGCAGACCGCGAGTTTGACACCCCTGATGTATGAGATTGAATGAAAAATACAGGTGGTCCTTGACTTACAATCATTCATCTCATAGCTGAAGAAAAGGGAGTCATGACTGGTACTTGAATCTACAACCATCACAGCATTCCCCACAATCACGTGATCAAAATTTGGGCACTTGGCAATCGACATGTATTTATGATGGTTGCCGTATCCAAGGGCCAGTTAGTCACCATGCCATAGTCCCATTCAGAAATTTCTGAAATATGGGAAAGCACCTAGCAGTGACCCAAACCCACCTGAGAAGACAAACACCTATCTCAGCCTCCCCTTTCCCCTCATTAATAATATCTTCTCTATGGCAAGTGACTGCAGTCATTCTATTATTGTTCTTATTCCCCAAAAAGGAAAGTATTCTAATCCTTTGGACTATTATCCAGTCATCCTTGTAAGAATTCCTACTGAGCTCCATGTTTGCTTCCTGTAGAATAGATTCCTCGAATGGATGAAAAAGGAGAGGATTCTATTGGATGAGCAAGCAGGTTTCAGGTTGGGTAGATCCACCATAGAACAGTGTGTCATCCTGCAATTCTTAGCTAACATAATTATACCCATGCTAGAAATATTGCTCTTCAACCAAAATTTGGTCTTTGATTCAGTGGTGGGTTTCCATTTTTTTTACTACCAGTTCGTTCGTGCACATACGGATGCTTGCTCGTGCACACGCACACTTCTGCACATGCGCAGAGGCTTCCCAGAAGATGGGTGGAGCCTCCCGCCACCGCCACCACCGGTTTTCTTGATCCGGGCCAAACTGGCAGAAACCCACCTCTGCTTTGATTCCTTTCCATATGAAAGGCTCTGGTGGAAGCTACCATATACCTCGATTGATTGGCAGCCTCTTTGTCTAATCAGAATAAAAAAAACCTGTCATTTAAATTAGAAAGGAGAATTCTGGAACTTACTGCAGATACCCCTTGACCTTCTTCTATTGAGTTTTTTTTAAAATTCTATGCTAGCAACACCAACTAAAAGAGAATTTCACATACACATGCCCTTGAACTCAGATATTTGTTATGCTGCTAAATGTAGATGGTATAGTCATCCTTCTATAGGCTATACAGCTGCAGGATCATAGTTCATTTGTGGTAAATGAAGGGGCTAAGTTCTTATCAGCTACTATCTGAGTCCAAAGGAAAATACTGGTTTTGTCCTGATGATTTCTTGATAACTTGTCACTGATTCTCTGTGTTCCTTAGCCTCATCTCTTTTTAAAAGACTTTTATTCTCTTTTAGTCCTTCCATGTATTGTACTTATATGTACATTCATTGTATTGTATTTTATTCTGTTTTGGTTTTTAAACTGCTGGTTATTGATCGTGTTTTATTATTAATAATAATAATAAAAGAAGTCCACACTGTCTCTTCAACCAGATACTGACAGTCCTTTCCAAGTTTGTATTTGAGTCAGATGCCCATGAAGATATTCCTTCAATTTTGAGAAATGTTGGAACTGCATTGTGCCAACTATGGATTGGATGAAGAATGGAATATAATGGTGAGATTCAATTTTGCAGTACCCTTTGATGTTCCCCATGAAATATTTATTGTCATATTCCAGGGAAATGTTCTCCTTCCAAATTCCACTTATTAATTGTTTCAAGGGTTTGAGTGTTACAGTACAGCACTCTGAGCTGGCAGCAGTTCCAGGCTGAAGGAAATCCACCTGAATAACACCATTTTCATTCTAAAAAACTAACCATGAATTTCCTGCTGAACCCTCGTTTTTGATTTCCCCCTCATGGAGGTAAATTTTGCTATGATATTTGATTGCATGACATTTCATTTCTGTGACATAACCCCATGTTTCTTTGGCTGCTATAAAGCTGTGAAGAATTGTCTCTTCATAATTTGGACAACAATTGCTGGAAAATTTCTGTTCTGGAAGGTTTCGTCTTTGCCATCAACATGTGAAGAATCTATCTTGAACATGTTCTTCCAGTATTGAAGAATGTAAATAATGTGATCCACACATTCCTGAGAAATAACAAGCTTGACAGAAATTTCCCTTTGACTGATTCTCCAATTGCTCTTCATCAATTCATCAATTGATTTATGTGGAGCTTGTCAGTTTCTGGCACAGGTCATATACTTTATTGCTGATCACAAAAATCAGCTCTTCTTAGTTCATCATCTTTACATAGTTTGAGTCAACAAAACACAGTACTCATGACAACACAGGATTGCCTGCTTTCAGTAGCAAATTTCAACAGGAGGGATTCCTTCAGAAGTCAAAAATTCAATTTTGGCAGTGCATTGATGAGTACTTATTGCAGGTTTCCATTTCATGAACAGTGGCAACACAACCTTTTAGCAATAGCAATAGCAGTTAGACTTATATACTGCTTCATAGGGCTTTCAGCCCTCTCTAAGCGGTTTACAGAGTCAGCATATTGCCCCCAACAACAATCCGGGTCCTCATTTTACCCACCTCGGAAGGATGGAAGGCTGAGTCAACCCTGAGCCGGTGAGATTTGAACAGCCAAACTGCAGAACTGCAGTCAGCTGAAGTAGCCTGCAGTGCTGCATTTAACCACTGCGCCACCTCGGCTCTTTTCTTACAGCAACATCTTCTCAACTGAAGTGAAAGAGCAGATGCTAAAGAATATGTCAGTTTTTAAGGGGATCAATAATGCCACCTCTTTTGGCAGCATATAACCAGGGGTGGGATCCTACCAGTTTAACAATTGGTTCACTGCATGCATATGTGCCTGATGCGCGCTACATGTGCTTGCTCTATTTACAGAGAAATCACCTTCCACATTACTCCTGGGGAGGAAAACAGCTGAGGCATTTTCTGCTGCGCCTATCAGCTGGGCTTCAGTAAAGGGAATATAGGTGAGTATAGCGTAGGGGCGGACAGACGGGTGGACCCAGCTTAAAGTCAGAGCGAACCAGTTCGCTCCCAGGTGATAGTCAGAGCTACCAGTTCACCAAACCAGTCTGAACTGATAGAATCCCCCCCCCCCCCCCGCCTATAACATTGGGTGCATTATTTTTCATTCTATCCTCATAGAAAGATGAACGGTGAAAGAGCAGACAGTAATTCCTTCCCCACTACAGAAATATGAAAGGATTTTTTTTACTGTTTTCCCTGCCGCACTAAACTTATTACAGCACATTTCAATAGGTTTCAATGTTCTTTCCCTAGTTTTGATTTGCAGAGATATTTTATGTTCTTTTTTTCATTGAGAACAGAACATTCCAAACCTGAAACCTACCCCACCACATGAAGTGGGATATAGCCCAAGTGTCCGGACTTCATTTTTTATTCTTCTTCATGAGAAGATAAGACTTCCCTGCTAGAGGTCAAGTGAAGTAACTGTGTGATCTTTTAGGCTAGAAGTAGAAAATACTTGAGAAATTCATATTTTAAAAATCAGAATTAAAATGTACACATCCATTTAATAAAAAAGAGAATGTATTTAAATGCTATTTAAAATGAGGAAAGGTGCAATAGCTTGATTTTCATCTGGGTAGGAAATTTGGACTGCTTAATTCTGAAATATCTAGCTTTGATTCTCTATATGTTTTAAAAGCACCTAGACTTATGCAGCCCTTTACAGCCCTTTCTAAGCGGTTTACTGAGTCAGCATATTTCCTCCAACATCTGGGTCCTCATTTTACCGACCTTGGAAGGATGGAAGGCTGACTCAACCTTGAGCCAGTGAGGATCGAACTGCCAAACTGCTGGTAGCTAGTGATTAGCAAAAGTAGCCTGCAGTATTGCATTCTTTTTTTAAAAAAATGATATTATAATCAAAAAAATTCTGGAATGTGCAGAGATGGATAGGTTAACCCTAAAAATTAAAGGAAAAGAAGATTCAGACTATTTCATAACATGAGGACCATTCTATAAATGGTTAAATGACAGCTATTGAGTGTAGATGAAATATAGTTTATAGGAGAAAGAAAAACAGATGAGTAAATATTTTTGATGGTTATATAATCAATGATAATCGATAATATATGTTATAATATGATCTATGTTATCACATATTTGTTATATATTACTATATATTTTTATGTATGTATGTATGTATGTATGTATGTATGTATGTGTATGTGTGTGTGTGTGTGTGTGTGTGTGTTTTATTTGTGTAATTTGTGTAATGGAAGCAGTTAGCTTCCTCCCATAATTGGGGCTTACCAGGGGTTGTGACACTATATATATATCTATATATCTATATCTATATCTATATCTATATCTATATCTATCTATCTATCTATCTATCTATCTATCTATCTATCTATCTATCTATCTATCTATATGTGTGTGTGTGTGTGTGTGTGTGTGTATATGTATATGTATATGTATATGTATATGTATATGTATATGTATATGCATATGTATATAATGCAGTATTGCATTCTAAAAACTACACCACCCCAGCTCTAATGAAGTATGTTGGATTGAAATTAGGGTTGACAACTCTTATTTTATGGCCCACTTTCTATTTTTGACAGCTACATGGTAGGTAGAATACACAACATGATCCTCTCCAAGATAGAATACCTATATTGGAAAAGTCATCCAGGAGAAACTGTTTTATATAACTAACCAAGATCCACATGAGATCCAACATGGATTGGATGCAAATAACTTATTGGGGGGGGGGGTGTAAAAAAATGAATGCCGGACATGTTCGAGCTAAATCATTTTCTACCTTCTCCATTTGTGGAGGCGTACTAAATCTAAGTGGCAAAAATCCAAATAAACAAAAATTCCACAGCAATGAGATACAGTTTTTGCTACTGCCTTTCTTCCATCTAGCAATCTCTGGATTTAGTCCTATTGTAGGTATAATCATATGCAAGGTACATACAGTGAGATTAAAGAAACTACAAGTTAGAGCAGGGGATTTTTGCACTAGGTAGAGAAGAAAACAATAGAGAAAGCCCAAAGAGAAAACAGTGAAAAGGTACAGAAGAGAATCCATTAGAGGAGTAGTATAGCCTTTACTGCCATTGTACATCATGTATAGAACAAAATTGGTTGTAGCCTCACTTGTGCAATCCATGACAGCAAATACAAACAAACTTTTCTCTACGTTCTGCTGAGAAAGAAGTTCCCTCAGGATGGGCTCCAGCATGAATTCAAAATCTCTGAAGACTAAACCTTTGATCCCAGTGATTGGCCCAAATTGCATCTTGCAAAATTATCCTGGGACATGCATATTTGCCTTCATTCATGAAGAACTGTGAACATTCATCAAGTTTTCACTTAAGCATTGGATGTTATCAATTGCATTGTCCAGCTTCCTGCTGTTTTCTTGCGTCTTCCACTCTTGCCAGCTTTAAATCCTCATTCTTGTGGGTTCTCTTTTTTACTTCTCTTAAAAGCGAAGCATTTTTATCTTTTGAGGCACCACAGCAAAATTTGGAGTAGGGAAGTGTCCTGACATTACAGTATTTTCTTTCACTTTTGTATTATTTCAAGCCACGTAGCCCTCTTAAACTGTTGAGCTTTTATGCGTTTACGTGTATAACTGTTTTCTATTTTTTGTGATTAAGGATGTAAAAGAAACGTGGCTTCTCTTAATCTAGTTTGCAAAGGATACTCCGAAGCAGCAGAGAACATGGCTGAAAGCAAACCTTTTTCTCACTATAAACTGGATATTTTTGTATACATTTGCATATTTTGAGCAATATTACATAAAAACACTCTATTTTGGGGAAATGTATGCTATGGAAATATTTGTTTACTATTAGCTTGACATGATAAAAATTGCATTGGAAGAGGTAAACACCAGGAATATTATTTACAATCTGCTTTATAATGTAATGTGAATGAAATAGCATGCAAATTATACACACACAATTTCATTAGATCAAGACTTAAATCAATTCTCACTCCTCAAGCCTGCTGGTGCCTCTGCTTTTTTAAATGACTTGGAGGGGGTGGATTCTTCTTCTTCTATTGTTGGTGTTAAAGGCTTTATTTATTGGCACAATGATGCTTTTATTGTTCAGACTTACAAAGAAATAACATCGCTGAAGTCAATAGGACATTATAATTGTGTCTTGCTGCTGTTCATTATACTAACTTCTACTATAAATTGCACAGAGAAGTTTGATTATTTAGTGAAGTCAATATTCTAAGTACATAAAATTATTTCTCTTGGTAATACATTAAACACAATTCGTGCTTTTGATAGCTTTTTCAGTTCCTTATAAAAAATGGAAAGCATGGCTCCTTCTTGTTCCTATATTTATTTTCCTTGATATCGGAGCTCTATCAGTATTGCTCTGTGTTTATAGACTGAATCGAGGTTTCTCAAACTGGTATGACTGCCAAATTGAACTAGGTATCTGAAAAACAGGCTTCATTCTTTCCAAGTGTGCAAGTACTTCAGATGTTTATCAGAAAGCTACGAAGTGTCTATTAACCTTTGCAGGCTGCAAAGTTTGATGGGGCCTCAAGCTATTTAGTTTGGGCTCAGTTCAAGTTTTCAGATGAGTCAAGGTGCTGAGATAAGGGTTTTTTTCCCCATCACTGTCCATAATCATTCCTATTTTGATTCCTTTGTACACATCTGCCATAAACTGAGTTAGGAAAAAAGCACCTTGGCCTATAGTTGCTTATTTTGTGAGGTGGAGGGAACTGATATGCAAGAAGTCTCTTCCCCCACAAACAGAACTCTATTAGAGAACGCTGACTTCAGTGAAAGAGCATCTGCATTTATTATCTAAGCACCTGCATATGTCTTGAGATATGCCAAAGGAACAATTCTCAGCTGTTTCTTACGCTATGAACGTTCTCCAGAAACTTTCCATGAACGTTCTCCAGAAAAATGGCAGACAGACTTAGTTGTGGCTATGTAACTGCATCCAGAAATGTACTATGGTTTTATATTTTAGATCAGCAAATCTGCAAGAGCCACTCCTCTAAAGTGACATAAGCATCATATCAAAATAAAATATAAATATGGGAAAGGCTCTTATAAAAGGAAAGTCAGTAGACCTTATTTCTCTAAAATACACACACAGACACACACACACGCACACGCACACGCACACAAACACAAACACAAAAACATAGAATAGGTTTTGTGGGCAAAATCTCCATGTTTATTGGAAACTAAGCATTTGTATGTGTTTATGTGTCATGAATTATGGTAACAGTTTACAGATTCTAGTAGATACATTGATGGATTTGGATTGTAATCAATAACACATATCCGTGTATCTGCTTTCTCTTTTATTTCTTTCCTTTTCTGTCTTCTTCCTTTATATTAATTTGTATTGTTCTAGTTTTTTTAAATCTTTTTTTAACTTTAATTAAAAATGGTATGTGTGTGTGTTTATGTATGTATGCTTATGTATGTGTGTGTGTGTGTGTGTATGTCTGTATGTCTGTCTGTCTTTGGTTATTCGGGTTTTCTCCCGCGTAAAATTGGAAGTGTCTTGGCGATGTTTCGACGAAGTCTCATTCGTCATCTTCAGGCTTGTTTACTTGGCTTCGTGCTTCCAGGATCAATGTGAGATCTCAGCTATTTCTTCCTTTTAACTGCCAGTGTCGGGTTGAGCTGATTGGGTGGGAGCTTGGCTGTGTTCTGATTGGGTGGAGGTGTGTTCTGATTGGTTGGGGGTTTGTGCTTCATGTATGGATTGGAGGGGTTTAAAGTGGCTAATGGTGCAGTTGCAGTCCAGCTTCTGGTCCTTGGTCGTGTCTCATCATCAGTATGGGTTTGAGTCTGCTTTCTGTGTGGATGTGTGGTGGTGACATCCTGTGTGGCACTTGTGAGTGTGGGTCTGGTGTTATTCCTTGTGTTAGGGACTCGTTTGTCAATAAGGGCGGGTTTCCAAATGGCTGGTAGGCGGGAGGTATCATCTCATTTGTTCATGCTGTGTGGGCGTTTTTTTATCTTGATGGCTTCTCTGATTATTCTGTTGTTAAAGTGTTCAGCTTTGGCAATAGTTCTGGTCTTTTTAAAGTCAATTTTATGTCCTGTGGCTTTAAAGTGTTGGACCAGGGAAGAAGTTGGTTCCTCTTTTCTGATTGCGTTCTTGTGTTCTTCAATGCATACACTTATTCTTCTGTTAGTTTAAATTGACTTTAAAGCTGAACACTGCAGCTTTTTGCAGAACAAAACTCCCTACATGGAGATTGAGTATATACATACATACATACATACATACATACATACATACATACATACACACACACACACATACATACATACATACGTACAAACATACACACACACACACACACCGCTCCCAAATATCCACATATCCTGGTCAAAGTAGAAAACATCTTTGCCTGTGATACAACTCCTAGCTTTTATCAAATTTGCAGATGATACCAAACTGGCAGGAATAGCCAACCTCCTAGATGATAGGCTCAAGATTCAGATGGATCTCAACAGACTTGAACAGCGGGCAATATCTAACAAAATGAAATTCAACGAAGAGAAAAGTATGTTGTTTACATTTAGGAAAGAAAAAGCAAAAGTACATGTACAGATTAGGTGGAACCTAGCTTAGTAGCAGTAACTATGAGAACAGTCTTGGACTTCTAATGGACAATCAATTAAATATGAGCTAGCAGTGTACAGTAGCAATCAAAAAAGCCAGTGCAATCCTAACTTGCATTAACAGAGGGATTGAATCAAGATCATATGAAGTACCAGTACCTCTCTGTAAGACCTTAGTTAGACAATACCTAGAATATTGCATCTAGTTCGGGTCACCATGCTATGTAAAAGATGTTGAGACTCTAGAAGGAGTGCAGAGAAGTGCAACAAAGTTGATTAAGGGCCTGGAGCCTAAAACATATGAACAACGGTTGCAAGAACTGGGCATGGCTAGTCTAGTGAAGGGAAGGACCAGGGGTGACCTGATAACAGTATTCCAATATTTGAGGGGCTGTCACAGAGGAGGCGGGCAACCTACTTTCCAAAGTGCCTGAAGGCCAGACAAGGAACAATGGATGGAATCTAGAATAAGGAAAATAATTCTGACAGTGAGAACACTCAACCAATGGAACAGCTTGCCTTCAGAAGTTGTGGGTGCTTCATAACTGGAGGCTTTCAAACAGAGACTGGACTGCCATGTGTCAGAAATGGTATAGGTTCACCTGCTTGAGCAGGGGTTGGACTAGGTCAGTGTTTCTCAACCTTGGCAACTTGAAGATGTCCAGACTTCAACTCCCAGAACTTCGCATTCGCTGGCTGGGGAATTCTGGGAATTGAAGTCCGGACATCTTCAAGTTGCCAAGGTTGAGAAACACTGGACTAGGTGATCTACAGCTTCCCTCTGTTACTCTGTTATTCTGATTACCACTTTTTCTTACTAGTCATATTGATCATATATGATGGAATCTGAAGAGCTTGAGCTGTTCCTGTCAAGCCTGGGAATTGTCTGATTACTCTTTATGAACCATTTTACTTTTTATTGTTCTTGCTCAATACAACTGTTCTTGCTGGTAGCTTCTATCTGAGGATCCAAACAGTGGCACATATCACATAGCACATATTCAGCTTTCTTTTGCCCTCCATGTCATTCTACCTTCACAAATAAGTTATATTAAATTCCATGTGATGGAGAGTGTTCTGGTAGTAGCCAAATACCTGAATCAACCTTCCTTTTCCAACACTTATGATGAAAAATAACAGGCTCAGTTACAGCAGCATTTGTATCTTGCCCACTGTCCAAATCTTACTCTTACACATTTTTGGATTATTTTTCTTACACTATCCACATTCTTTTATTGGATTTCTGATACCTTTCTTGGTGTCAGTTATATTTTTTAAAGTGTATCTTCTGTTCCTCTTTAGTTGCTTCTGACTGACTCTTGAATGAATGTAATTTTGCCAAAATTGTCTGTCAGTAACAACTTACTGTGAGTTCTTCTAAGTTCATGCTATTTTTTCCTAAAATTTCAAGATCCTTGCCTTTTTGTTATGTGTCAAAATATTTAAGCTAACTTCCTTGTGGTGATTTCATTAAGAAGTCAGGTTTTATTTCTATCTACTATTAAATGATTTATTCTTGTGGACCAATGTATTTGTAACAATTGTCTTTAGCACCATAGTTCAAAGGCATCACTTTTTCTTCACTTGGCCCTTGTAAATCCTCAACTTTGATAGCTGTATTACAATGGAGAAATCAGCGGCTTTTACAAAACATATATTTATTGTCAATTTGATATCTGCTTTTTAGTATTTTGTTTACCTTATAAACAGCCTTTGTTCCATGTAGCAGATTACTTCATTGCTACAGTCTTCATGAATGTTTAAATCTAGGAATGTATTTTGTTATTCTTCTTTTCCTTATTTATATTAGGCTGGGCCTGCTTGTTGACATATTCTTCCATAAAGATTCTGACAACAGAAGAAAATGGGGACTCTAGAGCTGTTCCAATAATACACCTATTTTTTTTAGCAAGGACTTTCTAATATTCATTATTGCACAAGATGAATGAAAAAGCCTGAGCTTTAAAATAGTGTGAAGAAACAAAAATATCCTAAATGTGAATAATCATCTGGTGCTGATATGTTGAGAATTATGATCGTTACACTTTGGACATGAATATATATACTTTAGTGTTATAGGAATATTGTGGCTCTCATGCTTAGGACGCTGGCTTGAGAAGCAAAAAGTCTGCATTGGAAACCCGAGTGCTGCCGTGTGACAGTGTGAACTCCTGTCCTTCACTCCAGCTCCTGCCAGGGCCATGAAAGCATCTCTGGGCATCTCCCAGGCAATGGTAATATTACTAGCTAATCTTCCCAACTTCTGATATGAGTGCAATTCTATTTAGTGTTATACAAATGGCTTTTCCCCTTTACTTTTTCACATGATAATTTGACTGTACACCTATCAACTTCCAATCACCATGAATTCAAAGGGTGGAGGTACCCATTTAATTGTCTATTGAGATGCAACTGATGTTTTGGGGATCATGTATGATGTTAACTTTGATCCTGAAAGACTAAGGAATTATTTACACAGAATTGCCTGCTGATGTTATTTCCTGGGTATGGAAGGAAACAATAGATTTACACCATCTGAAGCTGTTACTACCTTTTAAGATAATGTGCATTAGATTAGGAAGTAATGATGTCACTGTGCGGGAGCTAAAAAGCAAAATAACAGTCAGCCAAAGAAGCATAAACAATGACAGCATCATCTCCCTTTTCTCTCAGCTTCACAGTGTATAGAAATTAATGCCTCTTTAGAGGATTTTAGGTTTGGAAAACCCCTGCTCTACTAAAATCCTTCAGAATGGAATAGATACAGAATACAGAATACAGTGAACAGAATATATGAACCAGACATACACAAATGGTAAATTTAGCAACAACAATTTTGGACTCAATTGTGGTCATAAGTTGAGGACTACCTGTATTGCAGGCAAACAGGCAAACTCATAGCCTGGAATTCAGACTAGATAGAGCTCAAAGCTGAGTCAGCCTTCCATCCTTCCGAGATCAATAAAATGAGGACACAGATTATTGGGGGTAATATGCAAAACATTATAAACACGTTTACAATGAGAGTTCTGTAAAGCACGTTGGGACAATATATACTATAAGTTTACGTGCTATTGCTAAACGTGTTGCAAATGCTACATATGAATGCTTGGTGAAATGTTAAAGAATGGTCCAGTGATACCATAGTGGTTGGGAATCATTATAAGCATTATGCATTACATAATGAAAACAAGCAGAAACCAGCAGCAGCCTTAAAAAGGAATCAGGAACATGAAGAATATTATTCTTAATAATTCAGAACATACATGTTTAATGCATGAAAGCTCTATCTTGATTCTAAACTCAGCTATTTCCTTATGTCTGCATTAAAGATTTTTCTTCGAAAGTATATGTATATCATGTGGGGGAAGAGGAAACCTCTTGTGTATATAAAGAACACGAAGACACACATACACACACACACACACACACACACACACACACACAGAGAGAGAGAGAGAGAGAGAGAGAGAGAGAGAGAGAGATCCTGTGAATTCAAAAGAGGCCCTCAAATACATTTTGCTGTGTGCCAGAAACAATTGTATGAAATGGGATGTAGCTTTATGTCTGCATATTAAAAACTTGTTTTCAAAGCTGTGTGGCTGCCAACCAGCTGTTCCTCTCTATGGCAGTCACTGAATACTACTGCAGTTGCTAAGGTCTGAAGGGCAAGAAATGCTTCAGTCTTGGACTCTGAATTTCTCAAGTATATCCCCACAATTCTTATATTTTCAAAAACATGTGGCCTGCTGCTGGATGACCTGGAAAGCTCCATAGATTGCATTGTCAGCACATTGGGCTTATTGCATACATGAAGGGACACTTCCCTTTATTATTCATTTAAAAAGAAAGCAAGAAGGGGACTTAAACATGTGAAGTTTTCATGGATTGGGTGGTAAAAAGCTTCATTCTCTTGCTAAACTACCTAAGACAGTGGTCCCCAATCCACGGTCTGCAGCCCAGTGCTGAGCAGCAACCCATTCAGAACCGGGCTGCAGAAGTGGTAAGTGCATGCATTTGTGAAAGTGTCACACGAGCATGCATGAAACCATCCTCTCTCTCCTTCCCATCACCCCATCTTTGCCAGTCTGCAGAGCCAGAAAGATTGGAGACAGCTGACCTAAGATATTTACCTGTTTACTTTGGTATTATCTATTTCAGCCCTCCCAAACTTGGTGCCATCTGTGGAATGTGTTGTTAGGTTATGATGTTGGTGCAGAACTCTAGAGAAGATTGGATTATAAGGATGGGAATCAGCCTTCCAGATTCTCAGTTTATTCATAGTTTGGTTGGGTAAACTAACCATGAACATTTGTAAAAGACTCCAATCTATTCAACTAATTTGTACTTTCAAACCTATCCATAGATGATAATCCTAGTGATAATGTACTGTATACTAGTCCATTTTGTTTGTTTGCTTAACAAAGAAATAAATAAGGGTGGATGTTGATATATTTAGCTGGAATTCAGAATCAAAGCTTTAGGATGCTAGTGGATGGTCCAGCACTGAATAGAATAGAATAGAATAGTATAGAATAGTATAGAATAGTATAGAATAGTATAGAATAGTATAGAATAGTATAGAATAGTATAGAATAGTATAGAATAGTATAGAATAGAATAGAATAGGATAGAATAGGATAGGATAGGATAGAATAGAGAAGTGTACATAAAAGAAAAGATACATTAATCAAGAATCATAAGGTATGACACTTAATGATAGTCAAAGGGTACAAATAAGCAATCAAAGCATATTAGGAAACAATCAGTATAAATCATAAGGATACAAGTAACAAAGTTACAGTCATACAATCATAAGTGGAAGAAGATGGGTGATAGAAACGGTGGAAGATTGATAGTAGTGCAGCCTTAGTAAATAGTTTGACAGTGGTGAGGGAATTATTTCTTTAGCAGAATGATGGAGTTCGGGGGGAAAACTGTTCTTGTGTCTAGTTGTTCTGCTGTGCAGTGCTCTATAGCAGTGCTCTATAGCATCATTTTGAAGGTAGGAGTTAAAACAGTTTATGTCCAGGATGTGAGAGGTCTGTAAATATTTTCACAGCCCTCTTTTTGACTCGTACAGTATACAGGTCCTCAATGGAAGGCAGACATTATACAGACAGTATACAGGTCTTCAATGGAAGGCAGACAATGGAAGGCAGACATTATAAAGTTTAAGTTTTATTTTATTTATATGCCGCCCTATTCCCTAAAAGGGATTCAGGGCGGCGAACAACTTAAACGGGAAGGGGAAACATACAAGTACAAAATAGACATTTAAAATGACCAACAACCACACCTGTCGAGAGCGGAAGGGAGCTCATCAACCCCAGGCCTCCCGACACAGTCAGGTTTTAACGGCTTTTCGGAAAGCAGGGAGAGAGGTGAGGGTCCGAATCTCCATGGGGAGTTCGTTCCAAAGGGCCGGAGCTGCAACAGAGAAGGCCCTCCCCTGGGTCATAGCCAGATGGCATTGGCTGGTGGATGGAACCCGGAGGAGGCCGACCCTGTGTGATCTAATGGGTCTTTGGGAGGTAATTGGCAGCAGGCGGTCTTTCAAATGTCTCATAAAGACATTTATGATATCAGATCAGCTTCTCCAATACCAGTAACTGGAATAGAATCATCCACTAGGCAGCAATCTGAAACAGGATCAAGATGGAGCCATTTATTCTTATTAAGAGGAAGCTTCCCATAGCTTTCTTAGTTCATCTACAGAGGGACTTTGCTAATTATAGATGAGAGTCAGATGGAAAGAAATTCTGAGGAGTAGAAATTGCTAGATGTCACTGAGCACTTGATTTGGAACTCATATTATTTCCAGCTCTAGCCTCAAAATGATAGGTCAGTTAGTAATATTGACTACAGGTCCTATTAATGTAGATTTGTTTTCAGTAGGACTTAGCAGCTCTAGAAATATGTACAGAGGTTGGTCTTTTGTAAGTGTCATGGTTGTTAAAAACATGAACATTTTCTTTTTACCATTAGGGACACTAAAATTATCTTTCTTTCCTTCTTTCCTTCTTTCCTTCTTTCCTTCTTTCCTTCTTTCCTTCTTTCCTTCTTTCCTTCCTTCTTTCCTTCCTTCCTTCCTTCTTTCTTTCTTTCTTTCTTTCTTTCTTTCTTTCTTTCTTTCTTTCTTTCTTTCTTTCTTTCTTTCTTTCTTTCTTTCTCCCTTTGCCACAATAGGACCAGAAAGGGCTACTGGGCCATGTTGAATGAACACAATTACAGAGCTTTCAAGAAAACAAGTACACATTAGGTTAAGACCTGGACATTCTGTGGAGTTGTTTTAGAATTTGAAATACTGGAATGAAGCTAATCCAGGCTAAATGGAATATCTCAACACATAGGCATACTTTTAAAGGCTTATTCATATGAATATGTCCACAATTACATTCTGACCGAGTTCGTTTACCCATATTTCCCCTTAAATACCATTTTGCAAAGCAATTAAGCCAATAATAACTCTATGCCACTTTGCCTTATTTGGGCCAACACCAGTGCTTATATATCGTATGAACAAAATGGCACTTAATCCTTAGGGAATGATGTGGCAAATGCCCAAACTAGTAAACAGGTATGTATCAACCAGTAAGCATCATTTTTGAACTAGCCTAAGGGCCGGCATTCATAACAGATTTTAAAAACTGTTCCTTGCCATGAAATTTATGCATCACAATGAGGACAGTAATTATATGAGTTTGCACCAATCAGACTTTCTAAATGCTAACCCTAAGCTGAAATTATAGAGCTAGAGAGGAGAAAAAATGAACACATTGCGTCTGACTAGGAAGGAGGAGGAAAAATAGAATAAAAACATAAGATAATGCTTATTTACCTGTGGTATCATTGTTGTAAGAAACATTCCAGGATAGCCACAAGCATTAGGGAAGGGCACCAATTTACCAATGTGATGATAAGTTGTTTTCTGATCACTACCAAAAAAAGAATGATCATAGACACCAATTCAGGAACCATGGTCAGTCCGTGCGTAAGTGTAACCATTAATGAGCAAAATAGTGATACCACAATCTTTCCCTACATATTGTGTCACTATGTTAAAAAAATAGTTAGACTGTGTTGTACAGAGGTGTTTATCAGATGTGTCAGGGCAAATTGAGAACTTGAAGAATGACTGCCCGAATTTAAGCTTGCATAGTTAGCTAACTGGCTGGCTAGCTGGCTGTATAGAACTAGCGAGCATAAAGGTTCAGGACAGTGGTGGGTTCCTACCAGCTTAGACCAAATCAGCTGAACAGGTAGTGGTTTGGTGGCCTGGGTTGCTGGAATCGGCACGCTCCTGAATCGGTTCTCCATCCTGTTCTTCAATTCTGTGCATGCGTAGAACAATTTTAATTGCATTGCGCATGCGCACGCAACACATAGCACAAATGCACATGCATGAAATGTTCACACAAGTGAACCGGCTGGAATCCACCCCTGGTTCAGGATCAGCTGCTGCTAGTGACATATTTTCAGTTAGAATAGAATAAAAAATGCTAGAAAGAAGTTCCCTGAAGATGAGCTGAGGGGTGGGATTCTACCAGTTCAGACCAGTTTGGGTGAGCCAGTAGCTCTGACAATCAGCTGGGAGAGAAATGGTTCGCTCTGACTTTCAGCTGGGCCTGCCCACCCACCCTCCCCTGCGCTATACTGACCTATATTTCCTTTTCTGAAGTCCAGCTGATAGGAGGGCCGAGCAGATTGCCACTGCCTCATCTGTTTTGCACCATGGCTGCAGTAGAAGGTAAGTTTTCAAACCCACTGCACACACTCAACAAATTGGTTGTTACTCCAGTTGAATCCCACCACTGGATGAGCTCCATCCAGCACAAATCTGAAAGTTCAGAAGACAAAATCTCTGGTCCTGATGACCAACCCAGGCAATATTCTGAGACACATATATTCACCTTCATTTGTGAAAATCAAAAGTACTTCACTCTCTTTTTGTTAGCAAAATTTGTATTGCCTTGACTATTCCTCCTGAAGTTAAAAAAAAAACCTAACGGATTGTGAGAAAGCCTTACAAAAACATTTGAATCATTTCAACTTAAATAAAATTATTTTCTTAGCTAGTTGGTACATGAAGCAAATCATAGGACTAGAGAGAGTGTGAGTGATGGAAGGTGAAGAGGTCAGATACAGGGCTACTTTCAGTAATGCTAAACCATACCATTATCAAATGGACTGGGAAGAATATTTTTACAAATACTTTCCAGGAAAAAGCTACAATTCTCCAGGGGGTTCCTTAGAAATGTTATGAATGTTTCTCAAAAACACAAATGTGGCACTAATGATTGGTAAGGAAGGACAAGAGCTTTGTTGGAGTAATGATAAAGATCTTCAACAATTGCATAGTCTTAGTGGATATGCGTGTATACACCTGGTTTGATCTTGCAGATAATCCACTAGCTCAACTGTCCTACTTACCTTTAGATGATGGAATTATAGAGTTGGAAGGGACCTAAGAAGTCATTATGTCAAACATCCTATATACGGCAGGATTATCTATACCATCTTGAACAGATAATTATCTAGCCCCTGTTTTAAAACATCCACTGAAGGGGCAGAAATTACTCCATGTAGAAACCTATTCCAGAATGTTCTTCCTAATGACTAACATGTATCTACATTCTTGAAGTCTCATCTCATTCTCACTTACTCTAGAGCAGGGGTGTCAAATACGCGGCACACAGGCCGGATGCATCATGCGCTGGCATGCCCACCCCCGGTTTAACAAAAGGGGGGGGAGTCATGATACATCACATGATGACAACGTGACCCAAGTTTGATACTCTTGCCCTAGAGGATAAGACTAGAAATAATAAGTCCAAACTTGGCAATGTGACAGAAAACATCATATCCCCACTCAACCTTCTTTTCTATATAAATTACATCTACAAGACGCTGGGTTTTTTCACAATTTCTTTCAGGAATTGGTTTTCAGTTTTTTCACCAGCTTGCTATCCCTTCTCTAGACTTGCTCCAGTTTATCATTGCATTTTTAAACTGGGATGTGAAGAACTAAACATAAAAGCTCAAGTGAGGCCAGATGAAGGCAGAATATAGTAGGATAATTAATTCTCATGATCTGAATTCTATGCTCCTTTAGATGCTCTTCAAATTATTGTCTGGTTTCTTCGCAGCTGCATTATATTGTTGTGATATGTTGAGATTATGATCCATTACTACCCTCAAGTTCTTTTCACATGTGCTGTTCTTGAATAGATTTCTTACACTCTGCACAGGTTTCATTTCTCTTTCTTACCTAGATGCATAATTTTATATTTCTTTTTCTTAATTTCATTGCATTAGTTTTGGCCCATTATTCTTTCAAGTTTTTTGAATTTCCCCCTCTTATTCCAAGTATTAATCATACCTCCTAGCTTTGTATTATCTAAAAATTTGATAAGCATTCCATTGACTCTCATTTATATGATTTATAAATAAATTGAATAACTCCAGGTCCGAGACACAACCCTCACTTGAAACATCTCTCCAGGTAATTTGGTGCCATTTATAGTTACCCTTTGAATATGATCGTGGAGTCAACTGCATTTCCACCTAATGGTTGAGTTGTCCAAATGATATTTGACCATTTTATTAATAAGGATGCTACGAGATTCTCTGTCAAAAACAAACCTTGCTGTACTATATCCACCGGCATGTCTCCAATCAACCAGACTAGTAATTCTGTCATAAAAGGAGATTGAGTTAGTCTAGCATGACTTGCTTGGCATAAATCCATGTTGGCTTTTATTAATTAATGAATTCCTATCTAAGGCTCACAGACATGCTATTTGATAATCTACTCAAGAACCGTGCTTGTACCAATGTCAGGCTCAAGGCCTGTAGGTTCCTGGTCCTGCTTCTTCGATTTTTTGAAAACAGAAATATTAGCCTTACTCCAGTCTTTTGATCCCTCACCTGTTCTCTAGGACTTCTCAAGGGATGCCTACCTATACCTAGCTTGCAATATATTGTGTATTATTATTAACACATTCCTCTCATAATTTAAAGTATCCAAACCTGTTCTGACCCCCTCCTCCGTCCAGTAACGAAAGCCGAGACAAGCTTAACTGGAATGTACTTTAATAGCAAGAAACCAAAACCTCAGGGGCTGAAAGCCAAGCATAACAAACAGATAAGGACCTTGGCAGCAATCAGCCTGCCAAGTTAGTTACAAAAGTTCTCTTTAGTCAATGCATTGACTTCTGCGAGAGGGGCGTGTGCACAACAGTCTTTTTATAGTCTGGAGAGGAGCCTAATGACCACCAGCTGAGTGCAATTACCTCCTGTACTTGCGTAACTGTTCCTGACGCCTATTAACTCTTCGATTCCGGGCATCGAGGAACAACTCACTGCTGGCTTCTGGATCATTCTCCCTTATCTCCTCCTCACAGGTCCAAGGCTCAGGCGCACCTGGTACCAACCAGTGTCTCTGTGTCCTGCTCGGAGTCGGAACCCTGTCCAGGGTCCTCCACATCCTCCAGAGTCAACTCATAGGGCCCCTCGCTGTCGGAGTCTGGTGGCAGCTCCAACGGCTCCTGCTGGGCCACAACACAAACCCTAAAGTAACACATATCACTAGTCCAGGGGTGGTATACACTTCCCTTCCCTAATGGTTCGCAAATGTGAGCATACGTGCACGCTCACTTCGCTCGCATGAGCCACCTCCACACATGTGCACAGCTTCCGCACATGGCCTAAATGGGATGCCTTAGGGCCAGGGTGGATGGGCAGGGACACCCATGATTTCCACTACCAGTTCGGACAAACCAGTCTGAAATGGTAGAAGACCACCTCTGCACTAGGACCACCCCACCCCCAATATCTCATGAGATATATAACCACAAGGTTGATAAACTTCTTCCATGCACTTGAACATAAAATCCCATGTAAAATATGACATGCCTGGTCTGACATGTGGAGTCCATAACCAAACATAATAGCAGTAGTGGTGATGGAGGAGCAAGATATGGGCAAACAAGCAAACAATACTTGAAGCCAAGGGATGAGAGAGAACAATGGCATATTTTCCTATTAATATCATGATTCAGATTACATAAACTGTACAGAATTTGATCAATAGACAGTCCTCACTTAACAATCATTTATTCTGTAGTAGTTCCCCTGGAATACTGCATCCAGTTTTGGTCACCAAATTACAAAGAAGATGTTGAGACTTTGGAAAAAGTGCAGAGAAAAGCAACTAGGATGATTACACGCCTGGAGACTAAAACATAATAAGAAACTGTGTGTGTCTATTCTAGAGGAAAGAAAGACTAGGGGTGACATGATAGCAGTAATCCAGTATTTGAGTAGCTGTTGCAAAGAAGAGGAGGCCCAAAACCTATTCTCCAAAAACTCCAGAAGGCAAGATAAGAAACAATGGATGGAATTAATAAAGGAGAGAAGCAACCTGGAATTATAGAGAAACTTCCCAACAGTGAGGACAATTAACCAGTGAAACAGCTTGCTGTTAGAAGTTATGAGTTCTTCATCACTGGAGGTTTTCAAGAAGAGACTGGACAGCTATTTGTCTCAAATTGTATAGGGTCTCCTGCTTGAGCAGGGGGTTGGATTAGAAGCAATGACGTGCGGTGAGGTTTATGGCTGGTGAGGCACTGACACAGTGGTGGGTTTCAAATTTTTTTAGACTTGTGGGCTTCAACTCCCAGAATTCTACAGCCAGGCATGCTCAGTTCCGATTTAAAGTGACAGCATTTGTTTTTCTCCTTTGCGAAATAAGTTTCCTTCTTTCTTCTCCCTTCCCCTCCTTCCTCCCTGTCTCCCTCCCTCCCCCCTCTCAAACACACACACACACACACACAAAAGTTGGATTGGACTCTCTCTCCTACCTCCTTCCCTCTCTCACTCAAACTCTCTCTCAAACAAGCACACACACACACACACACACAGACAAACAAAAAGTTGGATTAGAGGGAGTCAGATAGACCACAGGAGGAGGCAAGAAGCCAGTCAAAGAGCCATACTGGAGCACACACACTTTCCCCCAGCCCCGGAAGGATCCAGCCCAGCTTCACTGATTACAGGTTTGAAAAGACAACACAATCAAACTACACTTGGGGAGGGAGAGCACTTCCCTCCAGCCTTTGCCCAAAGCCCCGCACCAGGACAATGAAGTTTGAATTCCTCCCTCTCCCTCCGACCCACACATACCTTTTCCAGCTGTTTCAGAGAGGATTTCAACTCTGCTCTTGCCTGTTATCATGAAAAGAAAAAAATATATAAAAGGAAAAAGGCGAGAGCTGAGGTCAGGCTGAGCTAGTTGCTGCCAGTCACCGTGGATGACGCTGCTTAACTGTTTAAAAAAGCCTCTAAAAAGCACCCTCTACAGGAGGAAGCAGGAGAATGATGTGCCTCACCTACATCAAGAATTTTTAGGCTTTTAACACTTGCTTAACTCTGCTCGAGTGATCACAAAATGCCTAAAGTCAGACTAGATAAGGTACATCGTTCTCCTGCCTCCTCCTGTAGAGGGCGCTTTTTAGAGGCTTTTTTAAACAGTTAAGCACTAAGCAGAGTCATCCACGGTAACTCTGGCAGCAACTAGCTCAGCCTGACCTCAGCTCTGCCTTTTTCCTTTTACATTTTTTTCTTTTCATGATGACAGTGGTGATGCTCTGCCTCCCCTGCCTCCCATGATTGCACGTCACTGATTAGAAGACCTCCAAGGTCCCATTCCACTCTATTCCAATTGATTGAGTTCAAAGTTACAGAGGCACTGAATGAATGCACTTATGGCCAGACCCTGAAGTTAAGGTCACTGCAGCAATTTGGGGAGTCATGTGATCAAAATTCAGTGTCACTGGGGCTGAAGTAGACACTCAGGATCTTCAGCAGTCTCAGCCAATCACCATCGCCCCCAGGCTTCTACTTCATCCCCAGCAACACCATTGCTGAGCAGTGCCACCTCAAGCCCCATGTTGCAGCTAGCCAGTCAAGTGCCACAGCAGAAGGGCCCCAGCTGCCACTGCCACCTTGTACTCTGCAAGCCTTGCCATGCCCAGCTGATCTTCATTGCCTTTGCTGATGAGGCACGCTTGCTTGCCCTGCCCATTCTGCTGGCTGTATCAGACCATCTTCTCCAGGGCCGCATGTATTGTTCTTCAAATAACACCATTTTCCCATACAACTTCTGTTTAAGTTGTCAATAACCTATGCAGTAAAGTAACAATGTTCAGTTTTTAATGCATGCATTTGCAGATAACACATAGTTGGTTTGCAGGCCTGTGCATAAGGGTTTATCTTTTTGTAACTATGAAAAAGTTACCCTTAAACAAGTCACAAGAACTCCTTGTACTTGATTACACTCTTTCCTGCAGTATACCACCATGTGGTTGCCATAAGTATGACTATGCCTTTTCTTTCTTCCAGCCAAAGAAGGATGTTTTTACACTGATGTGTCTATTCTCTCCTCTCTTCTCACTTGTTTGGCTTCCAGGGAATGAGCAGATGGTCCTAGTTAGGAAAGAGTGTCTGTGCAAGCAAAGGTATATTACATTCCATAATACAAAATCACTTGATTGCTTTAATTGGTTGCCCCAGCATTACCCTAAGACAAAGGCATTAGGCTTGCAGATAAATAATTATTGCTTCCACATGTTTTATGATGTCACAATCCAGCAGCCATGCTTGGAGTTTCACTGGAAATGCAGAGAGTACATCAGCCCTTTCATATCCAAAACAATAAAAGGTCAGGAGATGACAAGATTTATCCTCCAGTTATTGATTTTTTAAATAAATTGAGTGGTTGGTGAAATAACTCACCTGGAGAAATGCCTGAGACTGGACTCAGTGAATGAAAATGTCAAAGAATTAAGGAATGAATATTCCCTGAATATGTCATAATTCACAGGACAGCATTGATTAAATGTATACTTACAAAATGTATATTTCTGAAATAAATTCTATGAGTAAGAGTGTAAGGGCAAATATGAGTACAATAATTGTAATAAGCAATTGTTCCATGACAGATTTATTACATGAGCAACATTATGGGTATATGTCTTTTGTTTGGCTGCCAAATAATAAAGGAAATTCTGAATCAATATGTCACTTTATTATAATGTTTCTGCTATAAAAATGGGTGTATTCAAGTAATTTGTTCTCCATGCTCCTCAGTAAAGAAGACTCTGTAATCCCCAATAGTTTTTATATCATTTTAAAAATAAATTATGTGTCATAGAGTCAGTGCTGTCTCCTAGCAACCATATAGACAGATTTTCTCCCTGACATTCTCTCCCTAACCTGATTTTTCAGGTCTTCCAATGGCACAGACACTTTACCACTGTAATTGAGTTGATTCACCTAATCATTCTTTTCTTCTCTTTCATTCTGTCTTTCCCAGCATTAGAACACCTTCAGAAACCATAGTCTTCTAATAATGTCTCCAAAATACAATCATCTGAGCCTGGGTATTTTGTGCCTTGAGTTCTCCTGGTTGATTTGTTCAACGATCCATTTGTTTGTTTCCTTCATTGTCCCAATAAGTTTTCCGGAGTGTTTTCAAACACTAAAGCTCTAAAGCATTGATAAAGTCCAACTTTCGCTTCCATAAAGTGTCACGGGGAACATCATTGTTTGCAGTATTCTGACCTTTGCAGGAATAGACAGATCATTCAGATCATCTGAATCTCTTTTCCAAAACCTTCATGGTGGCTTTACTAAATGCAGTGTATTTCTTGACTGCTTGTTGATGGTTGATCCTAAAGGGCAGAAGCTTTCTACCATGTATATTTCATTTGTTTGTTTGTTTGTAAAATTTATTGACTGTCCATCTTATCTGAGAGTAACTTCCTGGGTGGCTTACTATTAAGTTCTCTGTGGTGATGAGAAACGACTGAGGCAATTCTGCATTCAACAGTGTTTAATCAGTCAGAACATTAACACAACAGAACAAGCAATGCTGGTTTGACAGCTATTTATAAGGTAGCTATCCAACCATCAACCAATTAGAACCTTGCCCTTCTCCCGCAGGAACGCCTATGCACCTGAACCAATGGCAATGACCTCCCAGCTTGATTGACACCAGACGATCATAACTCGAGTACACAACGTCTACAATCTTAAAAATTATACAAAACCTAAAAGGCATAAATCAAATACTGTGAGGATCCAAATACTGTGCTCTGATTAAAAAATGGGGAGGACAGGAGTAGGGTGAGAGGGAAGTGGGATCTGTTGTTAATCTATCCATTACATCTGCTATGATACTCCCCCATTGGAGCCTTAAGCTAACTGGCAGAGCCAGGTCTTTAGCCTCTTACAAAAGATCAGGAGGATTGGAAGCAGAGGTGATATTCTGCCAGTTCTCACCAGTTTGGATGAACCAGTAGTGGCGGTGGCACGAGGCTCCACCCATCCACCCAGATGTCATCACGGACTTTCTGTGCGTGCACAGAAGGTTCTGTGCATGCCCAGATGTGTACGTTCCCGCTACCAAACCAATAGTGAAGCTAAGAGGATTTCATGCCTGGTTGGAACCAACTTTACTCCAGTGGGTAAGATGTTCCAAGCAGCAAGTGCAATACCAGAGAAGGCTCTGGATTCTATCACCAAAATACTCAGACCAAGAGGGCCCACAGGATGCCTTCTCTGCCAGCATAAATGGGCTGGATCAATCCTATATGAATAACATGTTCCTTCCTGTAGCCTGGACCCATATCGTGTTCTATATCATCTTCTAGCAGATATGATTATGTAAGTAATTAACACATGTGTTAAACAGTTAGTTAATCACTAACAATTTTCAGTCACTAACAATATTGAAATGTGATTTCCATAAAATTTCACTTCAGTTATTGATGGTGGAAGTATCTTTTTCTTTGTTAACATTTCCAACAAATAAGAGTGCAAGGGCCTTTTTTTCTTTCATGTTTGTTTTGTTGCTTTCTAAGATTTACATGTGACTTTTTTCAGAGGAGCTCAGAATGATTTATTTTCATAATGACAACATCATGAGATATATTAGACTAACAGAAGGCAACAGGCAGAAAGTTGCTTAATGAATTTTCATGGGTTAGAGTGGACTTAAACATTGATTCCCCTCGCCCCATTCTGGCCCAATTCAATAACTACCACATAACTACCATTCTGGCACTCCTGGTTTGTGCAAATATGACATACTTCATCCTGCATGGGTACAAGGGAACCACTTTCATCATCTTCTCAATAAGCTGCAATGTGTTATGTCAGAATAAACACTGTATCCCAAATATCCTGATACCCAACTTACTCTATCATTATATTCCCCATTTCCAAAAGATGGAACTGGTTATCAATTTATTGATAAATCCATTGGCAGAATGAAGCAGACCATTTTTAAATGAAGCAGCGGTGAAATCCTAATAGTTTGGACCGGTTTGGGAGAACCAGTAGCAGACATTGGGCCTGAGTCACTGAATTGGTAGTGACCGCTGGCTGACCACACCCCCGAACCAGTCCCCTGGTCACCACACTATGCCCAGTCTCTGCTTTCAACCCTCCCAGCCTGCCTCCCCTAGAGAGACAAGAAAGAAAGAAAGAAAGAAAGAAAGAAAGAAAGAAAGAAAGAAAGAAAGAAAGAAAACTTATGACCACAGTTGAGTCCAAAATTTTGGTTGCTAAGCAAGAGCGTTGTTAAGTGAGTTTCACCACATTTTACAAATTGGCCACGCCCACCCAGTCATATGACCACCAAGCCATGCCCAACCCATGCCCACAGAACTGGTAGGGAAAATTTTTGGATTTCACCACTGGACCTAGGACAGGTAGTTGTGTAAAGCACACTTTTTATGAATTGTTTCCTTCATTATAGAAAGTTTCTATTAATGAAAGAAAGTATATCTTATAAGTAATAAATAGATGCTGATGGTTTAATCTTGTGGGGTTTTTTTAGTGAGCAAGCCTAACTTATATTGTCATAATTCCAATTTATTGGTATCTTATGTTTAGCCTCAAATTTCAAATACGTTTCTCTTCCTCTTTTTTCCATATTTTTGACTCACAAAAAAAGTTGCCAATAGACAGCTAGTTAACATACGTGGTTAAGGCATTGGCCTAGGAAGAGTTAGAACCAACTTATAGTTTATTCTCAGCCAGGGAACTTTCTCTATGTCTTTAGACTAGCCAGTCCACCCCCCTACCCCCATCCCAACTTAACTGAACAGGGTGAGACAGTGAGGAAAAAGAGGAGGAAGAAACACTGAATATTTCACATTGAGCTCCTGGACAAATCATGGGGTGTATACATTTAATGAATTAATTAAAGGAATACCACTTTTCTTCATCAGTCTATAGTTGAAGTCTCTAGAAGTAGTGCTCTATGTGGAAATTCAGGGAACATAAGATACTTTGAAGGGGTATCAGCTGTGGCATGTGGAGAGGGGGAAAACTTGGAGTACTCATCTCTAATGATCTAAGTGCCAGAGCTCACTGTAACAACATTGCCAAAAAGGCATTAAGAGTTGTTAACCTAATCTTGCGTAGCTTCTTCTCTGGTAATTTTGTACTGCTAACCAGAGTATACAAAACATTTGCTAGACCAATTCTCAAACACAGCTCTTCTGTCTGGAACCCGCATTGCATATTGGACATTAATACAATTGAGCAAGTCCAGAGAAATTTCATGAGAAGTGTCCTCTATTCCTCTTCTCGCAACAGAATACCTTATGCCACCAGACTTGAAATTTTGGGCTTAGACAACTTAGAACTATGCTGCCTTCACTCTGACCTAAGCATAGTACATAAAATTATCTGCTACAATGTCCTAACTGTCAATGACTACTTCAGCTTCAGCCACATCAATACACGAGCACACAATACATACAAACTTAAGATAAACCATTCCAAACTCGATTGCAAAAAATATGACTTCAGCAACAGAGTGGTCAATGCCTGGAATGCACCACCTGACTCTGTGGTTTCTTCCTCAAACTCCCCAAACTTTAACCTTAGACTATCTACTGTCACCCATTCCTGAGAGGTCTGGAAGGAGTGTGCATAAGCTCACCAATGTGCCTACCATCCCTGTCCTAATGTTCCCTTTTATTCGTATCCATTTCATGTATTCAAAATCATGTTTATACTTACTGTATATATGTTATCTAATACATGTTTGATGAAATAAATAAAATATGAATAAAATTGTGCGATGAGCCCCACCCTTTTTTAAAAGGCATCACAATACCGTATATTGTATTGGGAAAGGGGCAATGAAAACAGTGTGATAACTGTTTTCATTGAAAGCAGCCAGGTCCCGAAAATGCTGCTATAGTAGAATATTGTTCAAGTGTTAATTAAAATGCCAAAAATAAAATTGAGCAAAGTGGCTGTTTGTGATGCAGGACTGCTCATTTTTTGCCTTGTGATTGTGGGCAACTGGAAGGGAAAAGCAAAGTTTCATGAGGTACGTAAGTATTTTTGGATGGGTTTTCTTGGATGATGGGCACCAGTTGTGACCCCCCTCCCCTAATTGATTTTACATTCATTTATTTAATTTCCTCAATCAGTTACATTAACTCTCTTTCATGTCTCCAATCAGTGTTTCATTCAAGGCATACCTGGACAATAAACTTGCTGCTGCTTCACCATGTTTCATTTTGAATATTTTAATATCTGGCAAGGGAACTGTTTGCAAACACACAGGGGTCTAACAGGGACACACGCACATTGTTAGTGTTTGTTTTCTACATGAAGAGGAAAACAGATTCACACACCCCTCCCCACTGTAATGATACCCACTAGCACACATGTCCTGAAAAACTGGCAAATCAATTTCTCATCTAAAATACTAATTAGCCTGGGAAGTGCATGAACTTAGTGTCCTTAAAAGGCACGACTTCTCTTCTGATTTGTTACTGAAATGATTGCATTTCATT
The DNA here is from genome assembly GCF_051295495.1 of Thamnophis sirtalis. Classification (NCBI taxonomy): domain Eukaryota; kingdom Metazoa; phylum Chordata; class Lepidosauria; order Squamata; family Natricidae; genus Thamnophis; species Thamnophis sirtalis. The sequence continues at coordinate 77,310,210 of NW_028261381.1, forward strand.
TTTACCCTTTGGGTTGAGAGGCAAGTCAAAATTGTCCAAGACCTTAATAACATTATTTTTGATCTGCCTGGGCAAGAGACAAGGGGAAACACAGTTGTGCTCTTTGCAGGCAAAGGACATCTCTCTCCACTCTCCACACCCCATTATATTTTTACCCATTTTAAACTTGACACTGGCATTGGCGAGAGCAACAGATTGGGGAGGGGGTGGCAAGAGAGGAGCAGGGAATGCTACAAGGTAGCCTGAGGATAACAGGCGTTATAAAGAGGAATTTTTTGCCTGCTGTTTTTGTTTGTTTAATCACAGCGTCTCAGCAGAGCTGGCCCACAGCCTCACACAGCAGGTGCTGCTTGGGAATGTAGTGGGGGAGGACGGAGGATGGGATGAATTCCTACTCAATGGAAGCTTTATTCAATACCACTGCTTTTTGCAAACCTTTTTTTTTCTTTTGTTTCAAGCAAATTCCCAATGCCTTGGGGCATAAGTGGTCAAGGTTGTAATAGGAGGGTTCTGCACAGAGAAGAAGAGGATGCATTTCAGGGTGAACAACATAAGACACCTTGAATCAGGGGTGAAATCCAGCAGGTTCTGACCAGTTCTGGAGAGCCAGTAGCGGAAATTTTGAGTAGTTCAGAGAACCAGCAAATACTACCTCTGGCTGGCCCCAAAGTGGGGTGGAAGTGGAGATTTTGAAGTATCCTTCCCCTGCCACACCCATCAAGCCACACCACCCCCACCAAGTCATGCCCACAGAACCAGTAGTAAAAATAATTGAATTTCACCACTGCCTTGAATGCTAGTTGTGAAGCTTGAGTTGCCCACGGACAGGAGGACCATAGAACAATCCATCTGAAACCCTGTCCCCATTTTCAGGTTTTGCTTTTCTTTTTGCCTTTGAGGAAGTCTCGTCCAAGCAGTTTTATTGATAAGCTCTTTAAATAATGGCTTTGTTGCTGCCTTCTTACTAGGGCTGAGAGTGGTTGTTGTCAGGTTGACTACATACCTAAGGCAGGAGAAGATTGCTCAGGAAGTGCTATAACGCACTACAGGGGCATGTAACTCTAAGTGCTATTGCTATATCTCATTTTCTACCTCCCATCTGATTTTCTGCTTGCAGTTTATCATGCCATATTCATGTCTCACAATGTTGATCTTCCCTCTTGATTATGTGACACTATCTAGGAAGGAAATGGCCTTTAGCCATCCTTAAGGATGGTCATTTTTAAAATGTGGAAAGTAGAATAAGGAAGAGGACAAATCAGTGGCAAAGTTGGTGGATTCAATTAGAGCAGAAGCTTTCATCCGGACTCCAAGAAAAATGGTAAATTATTTTATTTTAGGAAGGAGAGTATTAGTATGTGTTCTCCCTGTCGGCATCTTAAAATGTGTCTTTATCTAAAAAAATGCCAAGATAAGCAATTAGCAATTTGGCAATTTAATAAATTTGTATGCCGCCCAATCCCGTAGGACTCCAGGCGGCTTACAGAAACAAGATAAAAATAAAAAATAAAGAGAGATACAATTTAAAAAAACAACACACCATACATTCCGTTTAAGTGGGGCTGGACCTTGTTCAACAGCCCCAGGCCTGCTGGAACAGCCAGGTTTTAGTGGCTTTTCGGAAGGCCGAGAGAGTGGGAAGGGTCCGGATCTCTACGGGTAGATTGTTCCATAGGGCCGGAGCAGCTACAGAGGAGGCCCTCCCCCAAGGGACCGCCAGCCGGCATTGTCTGATCGACGGCACCCGGAGAAGGCCCAACCTGTGAGATCTTATTGGTCATTGGGAGGTATGTGGCAGGAGACGGTCTCTCAGATATCCAGGTCTTAAGCCATGTAGGGCTTTAAAAGTAATGACTAGCATCTTGAAGTGCGTTCGGAGACCAATAGGAAGCCAGTGCAGCTCGCGGAGGATGGGTGTAACATGGGTGTATCTAGGTACACCTGATATCGCTCGCGCGGCTGCATTCTGGACCAACCCCTGCCCAATTGTGTCTGACTCTAGGGGGCGGTACTCATCTCTTTTTTTTAGCCAAGGGCCAGTGTTGTCCGAAGACATTTCTGTGGTCATGCAGCCGGCATGCCAAGAATAGGTAAACTAATGTTCCCCCAATCATCCACTGTGGGACAAAATGCCTTGTATGATCAGCCCAATAGAGTTGTTTTGAAGCAAACAATGTTCTGCTAGTTAAATGAAAAATGCAGTAGCATTCATTGTCTGGAGCACTTTTCTCCCAGCTAATTGAGAAAGGCTATTTATAAGGAGGCCACACTGAGTGAAAAAGGTGATACAACATGCTGGGGCAATGGACATGGCTCCATTAATAATCATATGTAGAGTAATTATGCCTGTATGTACACTGATAGCTTATGAGCCAGAGATAAATTCCTTGTGGGTCCAATCACACTTGGCCAATAAAGAATTCTATTCTATTCTATTCTATTCCATTCCATTCATCATGCTTTGTTTTGTTTCAAACTTTATTTATTTATTGGGTTTGTATACTGTGAGTTCTCAGCAACACCAGGTCATGGCAGCCAATGAAATGACAGGTGCAGGGAAGCATGGTCAGTATTTAGGCTACAGTGTGCAAAAAGGAGAGAAGGGGGATTTCCACACATTAGTTTTAGTGATTCATGCCATAATAATCTCATGATCCTATGACTGCATGCTAAATATGGCATTTGGCTACTCATAAAAACAGTTACGAAGTTTCAGCTGGTGCATATTGCCACTGTCAAATTGTTAAGGGGGTGGTGGCTGAATGTGATCATAAAACCTTAATCTTTAAAGCAATTGTTTATCCCTTACTGATAAGCTACTGGGCCCAGTTAAGACATAACTCTAAAGAACAGAAGAACAGAAAATCCATTCCAAAGGTTTTCTGTGAAGGCACTGCTCCACCATTAGAAATGGAATGGCTACACTGTGAAGTTGTTACAGGTGGAGGGTTCACTCAAAGAAATGTTGAAATGAACCACTCCTTCCAAGCTATGTACCCCTTCCATTGCACAGTACTATAAAAAATTTGAATAAGTCATTTATAATAGCACTTGCATTTGGATGACAACCAAAATGTGCACTTTCTCTTTTAATTGTGCCTGAAGAAGGGTAGTCAAGTACCATAACTCTTCATGCAACACACCAGGCTATGAAAAAGCATGGAATCTCAAGGAGGAGGAATCTCCTCCTTTTCTAGTAGATCAGAAGACAATGGCTGAGTATTGATACAATAATTGTCCTCCCTCCACAAAAAAATTAGAGAGAGATGGGTGGACTTTTGGGATATGAGGATATCAGCCAAACAACAACTGTTACAGCAATAATCAAATATTGTTATAATTTAGCAAATCCTGGGCAAATAATACTAGTGATATGATATAAAGGAAGGGTAGATATATAAATATGTCCACAAGAGAGAGAAAACAGCAATGCTATGCATAGTACGTCCAGAAATCCATTTGTGACTCATCTCAAAGCGGTGGCACAGTGGTTAGGGTGCAGTACTGCAGGCCACTTCAGCTGACTGTTATCTGCAGTTCAGCGGTTCAAATCTCACGGGCTCAAGGTTGACTCAGCCTTCCATCCTTCCGAGGTGGGTGAAATGAGGACCCAGACTGTGCGGGCAATTTGCTGACTCAATTTGCTAAAAATCTGTAAACCGCTTAGAGAGGGCTGAAAGCTCTATGAAGCGGTATATAAGTCTAATAAACAAATAAATAAATAAATAAATAAATAAATAAATAAATAAATAAATAAATAAATAAATAAATAAATAAATAAATAAATAAATAAATAATCCTAGGTCACTTTGAACTGGGGCTCTTGCTTGGCATTGCCCACTTCATGCCACACTGCATGGAGAAAAGTGCAGCAGTTGTAAGCGGGAATCATGAACCACAGTCCTGGGGAGGCGCTGAGGACAGGCGAGCAATCCAAGTGCCAGTCACAAAGCACTGCGCGCCGAACAACTGCCTGGCGAAGATCCTACAGCTCTGTGCAGACAGCAACACAATGCTAATAATAAGCTATAATAATAACCAGCTGACACAATAACACACAGTCTCACAATTTGGCTGCTCTGCATTGCTTGCTGCTCCAATTACTGTCTATTTTCTTTTTCTTTTTTCCCCTTGGGTGAAAATTAATCAGTGAGAAATTGAGGTAAAACTTCCCTCAGATTACAGGAATGCACACACTGGTTCAGGCCTCCACAGCAGACCCATGGAGGGTGCTTACCTCCTGACAGAAAGGAAGCATGAAATGTAGCAGTTGTAAACAAACAAACAAACAAACAAACACAGAGACACTAAATAAAGACTGGAAGCTCTTAGTGAACATTACAATTGTGTTTTATAAGGGAGAATTTGGGAAGAAATTACAGTTTCAGTACGCTGAGGTTTTTGTTCTCCCTTACGATTGGGGGAGCGAGCTTCAACGTGTGTGGTGAACACTTGATAAAATCTCAGAGGACTTTGCTGAACAGAATTTCCAGGATTTATAGATTCAGGGCAGAAGTATTGTTCTTTAGCCCTCCTTGTAACAGATAATTAATTTTGCAAAAGAAAAATAAACAGAATGTATTCAGTTGTGCTTTTGTTTTGTTTCCTTTTAGAAATGAGGGCAAAGAATGTGGAACCGTTACTGTCGCTTCCCAGAGCTTACAGTAATGCAGCCGCTTCACGCTGATCATTAAGATGAAGGCTCCCCCCCCTTTTAGTCAAGTAGATAGCTTCCACCTATTAGCCAACATAAATAATTGTACTAATGCTTCTAAGTAATCTTAGACACTGGATTTAGATATTATAATTAGAGCAGGCAAAGGAGCTTCAGTGGGGAAACCTACTTTATCTTTGCAGGAGAGTGCGTGCCAGCAGGAGGAAAGGAAGAAGCTCAGGAGAGTTGTCACATCATAGATTGTTGTAGGAGAGTGAAAAGTTGGTGTGGTATATTTCTACTTTTAAAAACAAAGAGTTTGAAATAGGAAAAAGTTCTGAAAGTTGCTATGTTTCATCACAAAATAAAACCTTTGGTTCTTGTGGCAGCAGTTACTTGCTCATCAAGCAAACTAGCTTCTTGTTAGCAGGGAGAGGCCCATGGCAGAGCAGAAGGTCCAACTTCATTGTCTGGCTTCCAGGACTCAGCCTGAATGTATTTACAGTATACCACATATACTTTGTTGACATCCTATCTCAAATACTCTTGCAGTCTTTGGGCTGCAAAACTTTGGATGAGCACAAGAAGGCAGCATATTCCCCTCCTCCACAAACTTCTGGCTCTTTACTGCCATTTAGTGATCACCTAAACATTTGCAGTCAAGGTCTAGCAATTCATTTATACCTTTATTCATTTACACCTTTATTATTTTTATAAATATCTCAAGGCAGTGAACACGCACACACTCAGCCCAACCCATTTCACAGGGTTTCTGTTGTGGCAAAAATAGGAGGAGGAGATGAAGGAGTTTTGTGTGTTTTTGTCTTCTTGAGTTCATATTTCAAATTTCATTTGAGCTGCCTAGAATTGTAGGAGGAGGAGACACTATATAACATCTGAATGCCTAGCCATGAAGTGCATTGATAGAAAACCTAGAGCAATCTACCATGATTATGAACCCTCCTGCCCTCTGAGTGAACATGAGAAGATCCTTTTCAATGTATCCCATAATTTCACTTAGACATCTTGCTCCAGCATTTCCCAGAATGTATTTTTTCACATGTAATGTGAATGTTCAGAGTACATATTCTGCCCTCTATCCCCAAGTAGATTTATTTCAGTAAGGAGTTGGGTACAATATAGTATTTCAAAAACAGTAATGGAACCCAAATTTTGCCAATCCCCTCTACCCACTGCATCATCTTGACATTTTAAAATGGAATTTCTACCAGATGGTGCTGGGGGCCATGGAGATAACAATATCATTCATTAATACATGCATACATTCAGTACATACATCAAATCTGTGAGGCTTGGATGTTTGGATGTTTAGATGTTTGGATGTTTATTAAACTTGTATGCCATGGCTGTCCAAGTTGTGAGCAATGTCCTTGAAGAATGGCCTTCAAGGATAGACGGGAGATCTGGTAGCTGAGACAATAATCAGATAAATGAAACTTGAGCTCAGACTAAGAAAGTAGTTTGCAAAAGTGCCTCACACAGCTCTCCCCTTTCAATTCTCATAAAGATGAAAGGAGAAAGAAGGAGAAGATAAAGTATTCAGACTTCCAAGATTCTGTTAGTACAGCTGTTTTAGATCTGCAGTCTAGCTAACCTACCTGGTCTACCTGATATGGAGGTCAAACCCAATTCCATGACAGCTCTGAGTTGCCTACGGTATTAAAAACATGTTATAAGACACCAAAGAAAAAGTCATAGACACTGAGAAAAAGTAAAATTAATATAAAGTTCCCCACTATAAGGACACATGTGGTTCTTAACTTTCAGAAAATCGTCATGGACCACAGGTCCACATTTAGGATTGCTACGTTGTATGAATTTTGCCTTATGATCAAGGCATTGCCATAAATTGTATTTTCTGGTTAGGAAAAACTTTAAAACATCTCAATTCAAATATTAAGAGCTGTCACATTACAAATCACGGAGGTGAATTACAGTGTTATGTTATGGGGATGGTCTGTCAGTGATTTTTATACCAATAATTATAGTTGAAGCAAAATGAAAGGTTCAGCTCTGAGGTATATGTCATAAAGAACAACAACATCCAGGATGAGAGGTATGAAACACGCTGGCTTGCTGAATGCTTCATTATTTTAAACATTTCCTTTTATTTACATGGAAAATAAATTGCTTTCGCTTTTTTCTTACAAGGAAAGAAATTTCAGCAAAATTCCTAAGAATGAGAGGATTGATGGGCATAGATCAGAGATGGTATTCAGCAGGTTCAGACCAGTTCAGGAGAACCAGTAGCAGAACTTTTGAATAGTTCAGAGAACTGGTAAATATCACCTCTGACTGGCCTGGTCTCCATCTATTCTCTGCCTCCCGAGTCCCAGCTGATCAGGAGGGAATAGAGATTTTTCAGTGTCCTTCCCCTGTCACACCCACCAAGCCATGCCACACCCACCAAGCCACACCCACCAAGCCATGCCACGCCCACCAAGCCACACCCACAGAACCAGTAGTAAAAAAAAATGAATCCCACCACTGGCATGGATGAGTGTTCTGTTATTTCTCCTGTCCAGAAAGATGTTCCACACTAAATTAAAACTTCACCAGGAAACATTGTCCATAATACTTTTCAGATAAAGGAGCAGGTTTGCCCAGTCAACCTATAGAGAGATGGAAAGGTATATGATAGAAAAAGAGCAATAATGGTAGAATCCTTTACCACACTGCAATAATGAAGTAAACTGAAAAATACCACCAAAGACACTGTAAGCACCAAATGAAGTAATAGAACAAATCCCCCCCCTCCCCGGAAACAAAGATGGTTAGGAAATTGGAAGATACATTTCAGAACAGCATTAGTTAAAATACTCCTGTGGACAAAGAATGCAAGCCTTAAGGCTGTTTTTCAAAGTGGAATTCAAATCCCAACAGCTTTGAAAATCCTGTGCTACATTTCAGTATAGCCCTAAGAAAAAGTGATGAGATTTTTCGAAGCAGCAATGAAAATTGAATAGGTAAAAGGGGAAATGTGTGAGAAATGAGCAAGAAATCAAATGGAGAAATAAAGAAATTGTATAAACTGGTGATTAAGATGGGTTAGGAATGGCAAGATCCTGCTCCACCTTCAGCTATGGAAGTTCACTAGATGATTAGAACCAATCACATTTTCTCAGGCCAGTTTATTCAATATTGTGGGGGGAAATTAGGGAGGGGACACTAAGTACATTGCCTTGGGTTTCTTTACAAAAAAAGATGTCATTTCTGTCTGTCTATCTGTCTGTCTATCTATCTATCTATCTATCTATCTATCTATCTATCTATCTATCTATCTATCTATCTATCTATCTATCTATCTATCTATATATATGTATATATATATCACCATGCCTTAAACAGATTAATAGGATTCCTATGGATGAATCTCTATATTTTGAAAGTTGTACAACAGAACTTCATGAGAAAGAAATCTTTTAGGGATATATGTACAGACATACACAGTAATCATGGGAAATCAGCAAAGTATCTTTCTTCTTTAAGCTAGGTAAGGCTGGAAAAGGCCGGAAGAAATAAATAAAGGGAAGAACTGTTTATTTTTTTTAAATAGCAACAACATTTTTACAGCACATAATTCACCATCAGGTATAGCACTCTTGTTAATTCCAAAACACAAATATCCTTTTGTCAGCAACTTGAAGAATGACAAGATCACAAAGGAATAGAGAAATTCTTATTTACTACAGATTTCATGAAGGTAGCCAGGTTCACTATTTCCCTTACTCTTATTCTGATTAGTAGACTATTCTGAGTGTCAGTAAACTACTGTCTCATCTGACCTAGCCGCTCATTAATTGTATTTTAAAAAAATCTGTGAATCTATCCCTATTAATTCCTCTATAGCAATAGCAATAGCAATAGCAGTTAGACTTATATACCGCTTCATAGGCCTTTCAGGCCTCTCTAAGCGGTTTACAGAGTCAGCATATTGCCCCCAACAACAATCTGGGTCCTCATTTTACCTACCTCGGAAGGATGGAAGGCTGAGTCAACCCTGAGCCAGTGAGATTTGAACAGCTGAACTGCAGAACTGCAGTCAGCTGAAGTAGCCTGCAGTGCTGCATTTAACCACTGCGCCACCTCGGCTCTCTATAACGGTAGCCCCCCCACCAAAAAAAAAACAAACACTTTCTGGCAGAGAATGAGATGTTTTTGTGTGCAGCTTAGATCCCACACTTGCATAGATGATTCTTTTCTCACTCGCCCACTACGTGCATGGCCTGGTTCCTAACAAGACATGGGCTGGTACCAGTCCATGGCCAGGGGATGGAGGGGACCTCTCCTCTATAATATCTAACAATAGCTTTGTTATTTTTAGGCAGTGGCATGTTCTTTATAAACAAAATCTTAATATGTTGTCTAACATTTGTCCCAGGAATTCCCACCGCATGAACTGCTATCACTGTTACTTCCATCATACATTCTTCTAAAACAAAATTATGTCCTTTTTTAAAAAAACTATTTATTAAACAATGTTGCTTAGAAACCATAATTACTTTTTTTTAAAAATTGCCTTTTTCATCTCCCAATAATTTTCTAGGTTCCTATAAATATAATCTGATTCTACACTTTTGCCACAGGGAGAATGAGGCTTCTTGTATACGGGTTCTCGATTGAGGCATTGAGCAAGAGTGAAATATCATCCAAGTGATACATACTAAACTGGTCTGTTTCAGAGTGCCAGCTCATGCCTCCCAAACAGATCACATGTTGTTATGTTATGTTATGTTATGTTATGTTATGTTATGTTATGTTATGTTATGTTATGTTATGTTATGTTATGTTATGTTATGTTATAACATAATATATGTTATGTTATGCTATAACATAATATATGTTATGTTATGTTATGCTATAACATAATATATGTTATGTTATGTTATAACATAATATATGTTGTTATGTTATGCTATAACATAATATATGTTATGTTATGTTATGCTATAACATAATATATGTTATGTTATGTTATAACATAATATATGTTGTTATGTTATGCTATAACATAATATATGTTATGTTATGTTATAACATAATATATGTTATGTTATGTTATGCTATAACATAATATATGTTATGTTATGTTATGCTATAACATAATATATGTTATGTTATGTTATAACATAATATATGTTATGTTATAACATAATATATGTTGTTATGTTATGCTATAACATAATATATGTTATGTTATGTTATAACATAATATATGTTATGTTATGTTATGTTATAACATAATTTATGTTATGTTATGTTATGTTATGTTATGTTATGTTACGTTACGTTACGTTACGTTACGTTACGTTATAACATAATATATGTTATGTTATGTTATGTTATGCCACAACTGTAACAAAGAATAGGTAAAGGTAAAGGTTCCCCTCACAAATATGTGCTAGTCATTCCCGACTCTAGGGGGCAGTGCTCATCTCCGTTTCAAAGCCAAAAAGCCAGCGCTGTCCAAAGATGTCTCCGTGGTCCTGTGGCCAGCATGGCTAAATGCCTAAGGTTTATGGAACACTGTTACCTTCCCACCAAAGGTAGTCCCTATTTTTCTACTTGCATTTTTACATGCTTTCGAACTGCTAGGTTGGCAGAAGCTGGGACAAGTAACGGGAGTTCACGCTGTTACACGGGGCTAGGAATTTGAATGCCAAACCAGTGATCTTTCTGATCAACGAGCTCAGCATCTTAGTCACTGAGCCACTGCATCCCTAACATATATTACTGGTATACAAATATACTGTACAAATGTTACACAATTTTTAATTACAATTTTCTGCCTTTGGGAAATTCTTTATTTTTTAATATAGTACTATTTTTCAGAATCCAATAATCTAGTAATCTTATTTTCCATACAGTATATTTTGCAGTATATCTACATGCTCATGCTGGCACATACTGTTACTAGGTGAACCATCTAAAATATTAGTACAAAGAGACCCAGGTTAGGCCAAACATTATCTCTTAGTCTTATCTATTCATAAGGCTATTGTGATTATAAGAGGATGTGTGCCATTAATATGAGGATGAAAAATGGGGTATAAATGCAACAAATACATAATAAATAAAATCTGAGGAGTTGCCTACATTCCTTTCAATGTAACCCTCGCCTCTTCTCTGCCAGCTGTCTTCCCTTTTCAACTGCCCATTGCTCAATACCTTTCATTCTTGCTGGGATGTTACATACCTTAAGGATCCCTCATCATCTTGGCCATTCCCCAGGTTTACACTCTTGTTCATTTGATCACAGAGTCTCCAGAGTGTTACAAGGGGAACCTTGCAACAGGAGGCCTTTTTAAGTTGGAGCCTTCTGTCCAAAAGCCATGATGAAGTCCTTACTTTCTGTAAGATTATAAATATAGGATAGAATACACTCTAACTGACACAGAAAAGAGATGATTATGATTTGAAGACATAGAGGAATAAAGTCTTTTCATGTGTTAATAAAAATACATTTGGTCCAGTGCCATTAAGTAAAAGCATTTGTCAGGAAGTAAAAAATGAAAAGCACAGGAACCTATAGACAAACAGTCTTGTTATGTAAGTATGGAGCTTAACGGTACTATAAACTATAACAGCATAACACTACTATCACAGTACATCAAGTATTTTACTATATAGGGGGAGGTTTACGAATAAAGAAGAATATTTATAGCTCAGGGTTGAAATGAGGGGTTCTTGGTGCTCTCTGAGCTTAGTTATTACTGATGTTTCATTACCCAAACTAGGTAACATCATCAGCACTATATTTTTTTAAAGATTTTTTTTAACCTGTGGTAATTTCATCAACATTGATGCCACATAACACTGATATGGAAGGATAACAAATACAGAAATGTCATGCTGTATGAGTAATAATCATGACAAGAGAACTAATATCATTTTATATTATGCATTAAATTATTTTCTTTTTCAGTGATCATTAAATAATGGAAACATATGTAAATATGGTAGGGAAAGATGTATTCATTGCATCACAATGGAATGGTTATCCTATTTTCAGTGGGTACAGAAGCAGAAGAGGTTTACAAAATGCAAAATATTCCAGGGCATGTTTTATAGAATGGCAGCCATGAATAGAACATGTATGTTTTTTTTCAATGGTTTGCAGTAGTGTATGTGACTGGTCACAAGGTATCAGGTTACTAGAAAGCCAAATGATGAGCTTCCTCTCCATGAATCCCTGACCCTACCTCTCAGCTTATCTTTGGCCTTTCCCAAGTACCCTTGAACTGAGATTTGCACCACGCTTACGTGTTCCCACAAAACCAATATGCTCCAATGGTTCAGGCATTCAGCTAGAAACTAGAAGACTGTGAGTTCTAGTTCCACCTTAGACATGAAAGCCAATGGAATGACTTCAGGCCAGTTATTCTCTTTCAACCCAACTCATATGACAAGGTTGTTGTCATTAGGAAAATAGGAGGAGGAAAGAGGATATAGCTGCTGTCTTGAATTATTTATAAAAATAATAAAGGTGGGGTTAAAAAAAAACAAAACTAAAAAAAAATCACATATATCCTGCTAGACTTCACCTGCTACACTGATTGACCCAATTTACTTGCTCATAGTGCTGCTCAATTCTTGAGGCATCACCTCCTTTGTGAAGTGAAAGCACCATGGTGCCTTCCCTCATTCCTGCCTATTCTGGATGTTCTGAAGGAGCACTCTGTGGTACTCCTTCAGTACTGGTACCGGCCCAGTTTGCTTATTTGACTTTGCTTAGATGACTTGTGGAGGGGGAGAAACATTGGGAACTGGGTAGACATCTCTTTTTCTGGCTTGGCCACTTCCAAGCAAAGTAGTTAGAAAACTTTAAAAAGAGATTGTGGAAGAAATAATCTAGAATCTAGAGATTGAATCTAGTAATAAGGAGAAATTTTTTGACAGTGAGAATAATCAAGCAATGGAACAACTTGCCTTTGGAAGTTGTGGGAGCTTCATCACTGGAGGCTTTCAAGGAGAGATTGGACAGCCATTTGTCAGAAATGGTGTAGGATCTTCTGCTTGGGCAGGGTGTTGGATTGATGACCTACAAGGTCCCTTCCAACTCTGTTAATCTCTATCTGTATCTGGGAGGGTGATGCTGCTTTGAACCCAGTTTATGGGTCTGCTGCAGGTATTTGGTTGGATGCTGTATGAAAAGAACAATGTCTTTGATCTATTCCATCATATTCTTATACTTTTGGTTCCCTTCGTTTCATATTTAGATGAACCGTTTTTTTCTTTGCCTGATTCCTCAGTGTAGAACACTACCTGCTACTGATAGTAAATGCTTCTCTGCTGCCAATTCTCTGCTGCCCTGGAGAGGAGGCAGAGTGCTCTCTCCCTCATTTATTTTTCCAACAAATACCAATTGGACAAAACAGGCATGAAAAAATAAAGATTGATGGACTCTGCTATGATACTTATCTGCTCCACATTACTATAATATCTGGATGCATCTCAAAATATTTGAAGCATTTGTACTATTTTCCATTTTTTACAGATGGAATACTTATGGACTACAAGGCTACATGTTGATTTGCTCAAATTTTCCCCAAGGCAATATGTTCAAGTCAAATCTTGCTGTGTTGGAGTTATTTTTGTGTTCTAGGCCCACAAATGTTCCCCTCCACCCCCATTTCACATTTGCAAAGAGTCTGGCTCCTGAGCAGCAGACATAAGAACTGCTTTTTAAGGCATTGTATGTGCTTCCATGGCAAGGAGTACACAACCTACAAGCCAAAGCAAATTAGTTGCTGGATAGCCCCTGCCCCTGACTCCACCCCATAAATATTGCTTCTCCTCACCTTTGCCATGCTCTCAAACTGTTGGATATGCTGCTTGCTTAGTGGAAGTTATCAAATTATTGTAGAATGTTACTAATATTTTTATCTTAAAATACCAGTTGCTTCCTTTTTGCAAAATAATAGGGGTTAGGACAAATTACAGAGGATTGGTCTTAGGCAGCCAGAACTCTACATCTCAGGCAAGATCCTCAATTGCTTTTACAAATATGATCTGGGATTGTCTTTTTTTACCAGGGTCCCCTTCAAGTTTCCTCTCTCTTGTCTCCAGTCTATGAGTAAGGCAAGCTTAAGTCATCCTTACAGCATTAAAACAGCACCACTCCAAGTTCATTCAGACAGCCTCAAGGTGTGCAAAAATTTGAGGATTGTGTAACCTGTGCCTTGAAGGAAAATCAGTTGCCTGGCACTGATTGGGAGCCGTGTCAATAGTGGCAGCAGAGCAAATATCTAAAGGACTTGTAGTGCCCACAGTTCATGATAACATAATATTCATCCAGCTGCAACCTATATGGTCACATAAGCAATCTCTTTTGGTTTGTAGAACTTCAGCCACCACAGAAGACTTGCTAGCTTGTAGTCCAGAAACTTGAAAATAATTAATACAGTGGCAAGTAAGGCAACAATGATTTGTTTTCAAGCAACTTAACTTGTTGTCTGTCCTGCCATCCCAATGTATATTATAGTGAGGAGTACTGCAGCTTATTTATCTCTTTCTGAATAGGGAAAGAAGATTGCTGACAAGATGACTGTATAAGAGAAGCCGTGTCTTTTCTTTTTCTTCCTGCCATACCAGGAATTTAAAGTGTGCAGCTGAGTTGCAGCTTCTCAACCCTAACCATCATTGTTATGTAAGCTAGCCCTGTATTTGCTTTAGAGTAAATATGCTCAGAGCAAATTAAAATGGAATTGGAGATTGGATCATATCCACATTCTGAGGCACAACCTGGGATTTAAGAAAACTAATTTCTCAAGCTGCATACTATTTCTGTAACCACTATGTCATCCTCCTTGGCTCATGTGTGGTCCCCCATTTTAAAAGTTCAATCTCATTTCCTTTCAACTTAATATCAAACAGAATGCCTCTATGTAATCAATGTTTTGGCATGTGTAGGCATTTATGATTTTTCTGGAAAGCACACTGTACTACTTTGTCCTTATTGTCCATTTCCTACAAATACAATCAGTGAAAAACAAATTAGATTGTAACATCCTTTTGAGCATGCTGGTTTTGTTTTGCTCCATTTCCACTTTTCTTAGAATTCAATGTTTACAGAGATTAAAATGCAACCATGAAAAAGTTCAACTAGAAGACACGAATAACTTTTAAAATACATTTTTAAGAGACCAAAGAAAACAATGTAAGGTAGACAGACTCAAGAAGTTTATTGTGGCCATTTAAGCCAGACCATGAAGTAATTAAATAATTTTAAGTTCTGGGGTTAATGATTTTATGAATGGGGAGTCATCCTTTTCAGGCCATCTCTCTTCTTTATGCTGGGCAAGGATTATGGGAGCAGAAGTCCATAAATCTGTATGACCGCAGCTTTGGAAAAGGTTGTTTTGGATGGTAATGTGCCCCAAATATAAACTCTTCCTGATATCCTGGAAGCATTCTTACTCATCCTGTTAACAATCCAAATGTCCTTACTCTGAGATCCTCCCCTGAGGTCTTGCCTGGGTAGCAATTCCAGGATAACTTCTTCCCATTCAATTGTGCTTAAGAACAGATTGAGAAGGAATTCTTTCCCTTCCTGAAACAAAGGCTTCAGTTGTGGCCTATGATAAAAACCAGTTTTCACCCACTTCACCAGTGGTAGGTTCTACTGGTTTGGACCAGTTCAGGTGAACTGGTAGTGGTTTGGTGGCTTGGTCACTGGTAGCAGGACTGACCGAGGCCTGCCATGCCACTGAACTGGTTCTTCTGGTGGCACCATAGGTGGCACCATCTTGTTTTTGGTTTCTGCGCATGTGCAGAACAATTGTTATTGTACTGCACATGCGCGCACAGCACACATCAAGTGTGTGTGCACACACACTGCACGCCCATGAGCAAACCAGCAGTAGTGGCTGCCAGAACCCACCCTTGCACTTCACCGTATTGTGAAACTGGCTGTTTTGATTTAGAGGTGATAGAAAATCCTCACATTTCATTTATCAGAATATAGGATGAAACATGATTCAGTTTTGCCTTGCTCTCAAATCTTGACTCTTCAGTGACAACAATCATATGAATTTTACATATGAATAAGTGAGAGAAAGGACAAAAAAGAAAATTTAAGTTGTCTTAATTTTATTTTTCCAGATCAGATATGATCATGCATTTGTTTTCTATACTTTTTTGAAGCTATCTACATTAGTGGTCAAATGTGTTAGCTTTTATTGTTGGTCATTTTTAGTGTACTTTTGTCAAAAGGCATGATGTCATTGCTATTGTTGTTATTAATGAGGATAGTGGGATGGGTGGCATTTAAGTTTAATTAAAAGAGATAAATAAATTAGTAGTAGCAGCAGGAGATAAAGTTGAAGATGTTATATGTTGCATAAGTATTGCTCATATGTAATAGCTAAAGGACTAAGCAGTATGGTAAAAAAAAAAAAAAGATAAGAAGATAAGTATTAAAGGAGTGAGAGTAGTCCAGGATCTGAAGTGGGGAGCCTAAAAATGTTGTGGGGGAAAGTAGGACATTGATAAAGAAAGGAACAAAGAGGTAGAACTATGTTTGTTTACTACTACTACTACTACTACTACTACTACTACAACATAGTAGTCCAATAATAGAGAAAGTACGAACTGTTGGCACTTTGGAACCAACACCTTCTTACTTCACCTAATGCGGAGCTCAACTGGCAATTTTAGGCATGCAAAATTATGGTCTGGTCAATTTTGAACTGCAGCATTGTTCTCTCCTATGACACCAAATAACTTGTACTATTAACTTCAGGACATTTTTTCAATTCTGTTCCCCTTGTTTTCTACCAACAGAAACAGTAAAAGAAAATTCAAAAGAAAGGGTACAGATTTATAAAAGATCAAGATCATGTGAGGTACTAGTACCACTTATAAAGCCTTAGTAAAACCACACTTACAATACTGCATCCAGTTTTGGTCACCAAGTTATAAAAAAAAGGATGTTGAGACTCTGGAAAGAGTGCAGAAAAGAGCAACAAAGATGATTAAGAGGGCTGGAGACTAAAATATATAAAGAACGGTTGCAGAGCATGGGGGTTCCACCACAAATCCGCGAAGCCCTTATCCGCGGAGACATAAGTGCGAAGACTAATTCGCGCCGTTCTAAGCGCTAAGGAAAAACGCGACCCTACTGCGATGACATAATCGCAGAGGGCAAATTCGCGCATTCCCAAGCACTCAGTACCCTAAACCTAACCCTAACCCTAACCCTAACCCTAACCCTAACCCTAACCCTAAACCTAACCCTAAACCTAACCCTAAACCTAACCCTAAACCTAACCCTAAACCTAACCCTAAACCTAACCCTAAACCTAACCCTAAACCTAACCCTAAACCTAACCCTAAACCTAACCCTAAACCTAACCCTAAACCTAACCCTAAACCTAACCCTAAACCTAACCCTAAACCTAACCCTAAACCTAACCCTAAACCTAACCCTAAACCTAACCCTAAACCTAACCCTAAACCTAACCCTAAACCTAACCCTAAACCTAACCCTAAACCTAACCCTAAACCTAACCCTAAACCTAACCCTAAACCTAACCCTAAACCTAACCCTAAACCTAACCCTAAACCTAACCCTAAACCTAACCCTAAACCTAACCCTAAACCTAACCCTAAACCTAACCCTAAACCTAACCCTAAACCTAACCCTAAACCTAACCCTAAACCTAACCCTAAACCTAACCCTAAACCTAACCCTAAACCTAACCCTAAACCTAACCCTAAACCTAACCCCTAAACCTAATCCTAACCCTTACCTTAATTGAAGTCAGCTTTCTGCCGCGGCGCCATTTTAAAGCGCCCTTCTGTTGCCATGCTGTTGTCGCGGCGGTGATGACGCGCGGTGAAGACGTCGCGGCTTTAGCGCCACGATTTTATCACCACGATTTTGACGAGCGCGGTTTTGTCGTGCCACGGGGCATGGGTATGTCTAGTCTAGAGAAAAGAAGGGCTAGTGGTAACATGATAGCAGTGTTTCAATCAGTGGTGGGTTTCAAAAATTGTTTGAACCTACTCTGTGGGTGTGGCCTCCTTTATGGGAGTGGCTTGCCGCCCATGTGACCAGATGGAAGTGGATTGCTGCCCATGTGACCGGATATGAAGATGCCGATGACACTTGTCAGAACCACCTTAAATTACCTCACACACAGCACTGGCATGCATAAGAATATGATGTAAACTTGTTTTTTTTAAAGGCATCTTTGGTGTGCGTTAAAACAACTTCAACACACGCAATGTTCTGATTGTACCACAAATGCAGTAGTCATCCTTACCTTTCACAGAGGCACTGAGTTTTATAAATATGAGCATGATAGTGTAGAATAATCATATCCAAGGACCATTGGTGGGTTTCAAAAAAAATTGGAACCTCTTCTGTAGGTGTGGCCTGCTTTCCGGGTCCACTGGTGGAACCTCTTCTAACCGGTTCGGTAGATTTGACTGAATAGGTGCGAACTGGTAGGAACCCACCTCTGGTTCCAAAATTTGAGGGGCTGCCATAAAGAAGAGGAGGGATCAACATATTTTCCAAAGTACCGAAACGCAAGACAAGAAACAATAGATGGGAACTAATCAAGGAGAAAAGCAACGTAGAATTAAGGATAAATTTTATGAGTGAGAACAATTATGCAGTGGTACTACTTGCCTTCAGAAGTTATCACTGGAGGCTTTTAAGAAAATCTCTTCCAACTCTATTATTCAGAACATCTAATAAGTTCAACCTTCAGAGAATTATGAGAGGCAGCACCTAAATGTACTATGAGCCTACAGTTACTTTCATGGTACAGTTCATCTTTAATTCTTCCACATCTCTACAGCACTTGAATTGTGTTTCATTTGTAAAAAACAAAACAAGACAAAAACATAGCAGATAAGCTCTTGCAAATTAATACATTGTAAAGTAGAGGGGGGGGGACAATCAACTTTTAAAATCTTCAGTTAACAAGCAACTCTAATAATCTTTTAAAAAAGAAATAAAGACTGAGATCATGGAAGAAATCTGTCTATGTGGCCACTAGGAGTTGAAAACCACTTGATGGCACATCAATCAATCAATTAATCAATCAATCAATCAAAGACTGAGAAATACCTGCAAAATTAATAGCATAACAAAGATGGAAGTGGGCTCTATTTAATCATTACCACTGTGATCATCATCTGTCTTTTGTCCTATTTTTCTATCATGAGATAAATTGGAATGCGAGATAGTGACCAAAATTACTTTCATGACTGAGGCTAAAGATAGTTCTCTTTAATCCTATCTCAGTAACGTAACAATTAAATCAATTTAACATAATTTTATACCGGTCTCATTTGTTTGTTTGTTTGTTTGTTTGTTTATTATTTCTCCTTCTCTTCTCATAGCTGGATATTTGAAACTCTTGAAGTGCAATGATTGAGTAGTTCCATATGTGACATTTCAATAAGAGTACCCCAATCACTGCAAAGTGACATTCTATGTTTTGCCTCTAAATTTGTGAGGAATCCCCCCCCCCAAAAAAAATATTCAGGATTGTAGTCTTCTGCTTTAGGCAATGTTGACTGGATTGCGATTTTCTTTAATATTTAATTGAAAGCTCAAGAATGAAAACAGTTTGGTTTTGTTTAAAGAAGAGCAACCATTGTTTATTTTCATAACAAGGAAGATGATCTGTCAAACACATTTTCATGCTGCACATGGAGTCGTAAAGTATAGGAACGTGTATGTTCTTCAACTGTTCATGAACAGAGTATAGCAAGAACTGGTTTATGGGTGAGAGGATTTCGCGATTGACAGGATGACTTTTTGAGAAAAAGCAAATATAAAATTTTCTTCCTGGAAAATTGATACAAAGAACAAAATGCTATGATGATAAGGACAGTAATTGCTGCTTGCTTAAGATACATTGTTTGAATTCACTTGGCATTTCTGCTTATTTTTATTTTACTTATTTAATTTATAGGCTATCTGACCAGAGATGAGTTGCCAATTTTTCTAGTACCAGTTCGGGGATGCAGGACACATCTGCGCCGTGGCACGACAGAACCACGCTCGTCAAAATCGCGGTAATAAAATCGCAGTGCTAAAGCCGCGATGTCATCACCGCACATCATCACCGCCGCGACAACAGCGTGGCAACAGAAGGGCGCTTTAAAACGGCGCCGCGGCAGAAAGCCGATTTCAATTAAGGTAAGGGTTAGGATTAGGTTTAGGGGTTTGTTTTAGGGTTAGGTTTAGGGTTAGGTTTAGGGTTAGGTTTAGGGTTAGGGTTAGGTTTAGGGTTAGGTTTAGGGTTAGGTTTAGGATTAGGTTCAGGTTTAGGGTTAGGTTTAGGGTTAGGTTTAGGGTTAGGTTTAGGGTACTGAGTGCTTGGGAATGCACGGATTTGCCCTCCGCGATTATGTCATTGCGGTAGGGTCGCGTTTTTCCTTAGCGCTTAGAACGGCACGAATTAGTTTCGTGCTTATGTCTCCGCGGATAAGGGCTTCGCAGATTTGTGGTGGAACCCTTCTGCGCATGTTCAGAAGTGCCCTGGCAGGTGGGCAGAGCCTCCTGCAGCCGCTACTACTGGTTCGCCTGATCCAGGCTGAACTAGCAGCAACCCACCTCTGTATCTGACTTGAAATAATTATAAATGACTCTCTAAACATATACAAAATATAAAGTGACTTATACAATAAAATTAGGGAACAGATCACAGACATCCAGAAGAGAACCGATCCAAATGAAACCACAATTATCAGAATCTTGGCAGCCACCCTGTCACAAAGCACTGAAAGAACGTGCAGGTTTTAAAAAGACTTTTTAAATATCACCTATAGCAAGATCTATATGGATCTTTGAGGCAATACTATTCCAGAGGGCACTCACCACAACAGAAAAGTTATATTGTTTAAATTCTGACAAAAGACATTGCTTAATTGAGAGAACCTTGAGTGCATTCACTCTCCCTGATATTACTGGACAGGTAGAAATGATAGAAGATAAGCAGTTCCCCAAATAACCAGGTTCTATGCCATCCAAGGCTTTATAGGTAATCACTAGCACATTGAATGTCACCTGGATGCCCACCAGCAACCAGTGCAGTTTGTAGAATGGCAGTGTTACATGGCCGTGCTGTGGCACAGCCATTACTAACCACAGTGTCACATTCTGGACAAGTTCTAGTTTCTGGGTGATTTTCAAAGGCAACAACATCAGGTGGCTAGGCATGAGTGACTATTTGAAGAGCCTTCCATTCTAGGAAGACTTGATGGAACTCTGGCTTGTAAACTGTTCTACTGATCATGAGACTAGAACTTTGGTTAATTTGGCATTAAATATCCTGACAATCTCCCCCTCCCTCAAACAAAACCAACCTATTATTAAAAATAATAACCACTCAAAGTTTTTAGATAAATATAAAACACAGACCTATTAATTGTTTCTTAATTTTATCTATCATGGCTTGTCCAGTGGGTAAAAAACAACTAGATTATGGTAGAATGTACAGAATTTTCCTTCCTTCCTTCCTTCCTTCCTTCCTTCCTTCCTTCCTTCCTTCCTTCCTAGCTTCCTTTTCTTTTTCCCCTCGCTCCCTCCCTTCCTCCCTCCCTTTCCTTCCACCTTTCTTTGTTTACTGATTTTAAATAAGATATTTCCACTACTTCTCATTCTAGAGCTTTCCTATGAAAAAACACTAGGTAAAATTCTTTCAAGCTATCCCCATTACAAAATCCAAAGTTTATTTCTTCATTAAGGCATTACAGCGCAAAAAAACAATGAGAGCATTTCTCTGGAATGTGTGTTTACTGGACACGAAATGATATGTTTACTGAAATAGCAGTTGCTGCCAGGTTACCCAGTAGGAGAATGCTTTCTCTTTCCACATAATCCAGATCTCCTGGTGTCACCCTGATCTGGAGCATTACCCTCCAGTGAAGGTATGCTAATTTCTTTCCCCACTTTCTGCCTCTTAATATATTCAGTTACATCTGTTTTAGTTAGGATGACCTATCTTAACAGCAGTCTTTTTTTTTTTGGTTCACAATGCAGGAAAAAGTAATCTCTCATTGTGCAATAGCAACATATAGAAAGAAAATGACCAAGTGGGGATCACACAAAATGATATTTGTCTTTGTCATATCAAGTATCTGGTGTTGTCTGTCCTTCATGGACTTTAATTTTCACAATCAACTGATATTGGAGATGCCATTGTTTTTATCAGGGATATGCTGTATCAAAAAAACAACAACCCTGGTGTTTGCTCTTTCTTATTCAGTGGAAGATAAATCTAATTCTTCTTAATCATTAGCACTGCAGTTAATCTTAAAATTCTCCTTTGAGGTATGCCGTTGATGAAGATCCAAGTTGTTTGTTAGATGCCTCAGATGGACAAGATGTTATTTCCATGAAGAGGAAAACTAATTTTAGAAACTTTTGTTTTCTTTTTCAAAACACTGCAGCAGGCCAGAAAGATGGCCCTCCAGTACTACACTATAGCAGAGTGCTGAAATTCAAAAGTTTTTACTACCGGTTCTGTGGACATGGATTGGCAGGCATGGCAGGGGAAGGATACTGTAAAATCTCCATTCCCATCCCACTCCAGGGGAAGGATATTGCAAAATCTCAATTCCCACCCCACTCTGGGGCCAGTCAAAGGTGGTATTTGCCAGTTCTCTGAACTACTCAAAATTTCCGCTACCAGTTCTCCAGAAACTTGCTGGATTTCACCCCTGCTATAGCATAGTTCCCTAGTCTCTAACATTCATTGTCTGAGGTTACAGAAGCACTTTATATGTCCAGCTATCAAGTGCCAAGAGATTCGGGCAGTTCAATGAGTATAAAATTTTATTGTAAGCTTAAACTCTCTACAAAGAATCTGACCATCTAGTGGTCAAGGGAAATGAGTGGCAGATAAGAAAGGCATTCAAGGTGGGCTGGACTTAGATCTCTTGCGGGCATGGAAGGATTCATTACTTATGACACATTTGACCCCTACGTCAGGCGCAGCCTGGTCATCTTCTGCATCAGCTCTCTTGCAACATATCAGAAAAATATCAGAATCACCATAAATTAGCATTTGACCTCCTGACTTATAGTCACTATAATCACTATTAAAATGCAATTATTTAGTATTCAAAGACCTGAAAATAAAAACAGAACAAATCTAAGTAGTGGCATTACAAATAAAAGATCTCACAAACATAACTGTGACATGGCTGTTTCTTACTACTTTTGCAACATGTTCAATCTTATCATCTAATTTAGATTTTATTTCTATATTCATAAAATATACATATAGGTATTAGGAACACATCACAAAAAAGAAGAGCCTACTGTATAGAAAGACAGCATCTTAGAACGGTGTGACAAAAAGTATTTCCCTTGTTTACTTAATACAAATATAAGTTTTATTTTAAATTAACTTTGGAAATTGTCTATGAAATCTCACTTAATCTAGACTTTCAAGGAGTAGCCATATTTTGAACATCTATATTAAGCAAATTGATAGCCTATTGTATACTCCTGGTTTGTACATTCTGCCACTCTAGACTATGAATTCTTTGGTTTTAGCTTAGTGCGACGTGTGAATCCAACCATTCGATTTAGAAACATGATTTATACTTTATAAAATAGTGTGATGTGTAAACTCAATCCGATGGTCTGTTCAACACACTATATTTAAAAATAAATAATAGTTTTTGTGAACCTTGTGCAGTGTGATTTAGCTACACAATTCTGCAAAATAAAACCTGGCCACATTGGATTGATATTTCAAAGCTGGCAAATTACAGTATTTTCAGAAGAGAAAAGTAACCTTAAGTTATATATCTGAATTGCCTTTATCCAGAAGTAACAATTATTAACTTACCAAAATAAGAATGAGAAACAACTAGCTAGTATAGTGATCTAGCTAGTTATATACGTTATGCTGATAATTGCCTCCAAGATACACAGTACTTGCCACCAAACATCTGTATATAGATTTAAAAGATAGCTGTTGTGGGGATGATGATTCCTTGGGCTCATCTCACAGAATCAACTTTGATTTTCTCACCTATAGTTATTGGAAAATAATATGCTCTATGCCTCCATGAGAAGACTTGAAATTCTGTGTCTGTTTATATGGGGTATATTCTGGTCTAGACAGTAACCTGTACATAATTATGGAAAAATTTTCTTAATGCAGCTGCCAAGCAGATATCCACATTGGCTGTAGCTGTACCAGTTATAGATACCACCACAGTTCCCTAGTGATTCCTAACAGCCAGTCATAGTAAAGTTCATCAGTTCACCAAGCAACATAAACAAAATATCTGGGGGCTTATTTTCATTCCTTATTCCTTTAAAAAAAACACATCAGAATATATTTCTTGCCAGCCCTAACCTAGAAGTGCATATTACACTAATGAATGGCTGCTGTTCATTCATCATAAACAGCTGCCAAAATTGAGAATAATTCCCCAAATTTGGATGGAACTGTTTTTGAACTTTTCAGAGGTTCATAACTTGAAAAATCTGGGTAAGAAATTTCTACTTTCCACCCTTGCTATTTAGATTGTACAGAATCAAGGGATGAAAAAAGACCAAATGGAGACCAATGAGAACGGGAGCTTTTGTTTCATGTTTACTTAAAAGAGTGCCTTTAGTGGCTGCTGAGAGCTCAACAGTTAGAGGAGAACAAAGATGCAGATTCTTTAATACTGAACATCAGCTATGTTCCAGTTTGGATAAGCCTATGAAACTTAATCATGCCATCCAGCAGCTGATAGGCATTTCTTGTTTCTTACAACCCAATGGCATGTCGAAAAGAAGTTATGAAATAGTTTAGGACCCCCTCTGTCTGTATGCCTGTCTGTCTGTCTGTGCGTCTGTCCATCTGTCCATGACTGAAAAACCTTCAGAAGGAAAAAAAAATCCATGAATTCCTGTGAAAGAAGGAGTTGGGTAGTTGTTCAAAAGTTACTGACTGTTCTATTTGAAGACTCTTTTCCTCCTTCTCTCTTGGGTCAAATGATGCAGTGCAGAGTGCATGCAATTTGCTCTCTGTTTCCCTCAACACACATACATGTGAACCCAAATATATGCAACATGAGGAAAGAGCAAAAATACACACACATATAGAACAAGCAACTTTATTACACAGAAGAAGAAGAAATATTTCCTGTGGCCATTATTGGAAAGAATTCCAGAAGCCATGCTCTGTCTGTTTTTCCTACCTTGTTGCTGTTAAACTGACATTTTCTAGTCTCTTACACAATGCTGCTTTGAATATCTGTTTACAATGCACAATAGCATTTTAGCTGCACCGTCTGGTAAGGTTGTAAGCAGTTCTGCTAATATTTCATCAACTCCTGCAGCTCTGATTTTAACAATAATTTCTAGAGCCCACATAACTTCCACTGACTTCACTTTTGATTATTAAACCTTCCTACTTATCATTGATTGCAGATCTTTTTGTAGAGTTCCTCCATATCCCATCATATTTACATTTTCAGTAGATCTTGGCTTCCTTGGTCTTTGATTGTGTCTACCCTTGCAGAAAACCTTCCTTTGATTTCTCTTGTTGTTTTTCCTCCATGCGTCCCACTTATTTGCCTGTTTTGCAATGTGCTTACCTGAGTCCTGCAGAACAGCTTATCAATGCATGATGCGACAAGGAGTTTTGTTTATCAACTACTTTGTCAAAGAGCCTGACTCTGATTCAGACTGAGAAGGAGTGACTGATCCAAGGTCACCCAGCTGGTTTCTGTGCCTAAGGTAAGGCTAGAATTTGGGTCTCCTTTCTCCAAATCCATAATACACAACTTCATAATACACAACAATAGCCACATTTTCTTGATTCCTGTGCTTTTTCCTTGTCTAGCTTCTTTAGATCTCCATTTTTTTCCCATTTCTTTTTGCTCTTTGCTGAATTTCAGTGTTTAGCTGGGTAAATTGTCCTCTGGCAGTTTTTTCTTTCTTTCTGCCTTTTTCTAGCTAATTTCAACTTTTCAGCAGACAGCCCTTTTGTTGCCTTTTGTTTTTTTGGACTTGGTGATATTTTTATTTGTTTGATCTTTAATAACATCTTGAATTTCAGTCCAGAAATCTTCAGGCTCTATTTATCAAAACTAATCCATTAAATCTATCCACATCATGCAAAGTATTGTATCTTGTCAGTTTGATTCTTTTGTTTTCTTTAGTTGCACTTTTGCAAAAAGTTCATCATCTAAGCTATAATCAGCACCAGGCCTTCTTCTGTTTTCTTTCTTCTTCTTTTTTTTCTTTTTTGACTGAACAGAGCTGCTCCATCTTTGCTTGTAGAGTGTACAGTCAATTTGATTTCAGTATTGTCAGTCTGGCGATGTCCGTGTGCAGGCTTGTCTTTTAGATCATGGAAGTAAATATTTGTTATACACGTTGCACTTTCCTGGCAGAACTCTATTAGTCTTTCCTATGCCTTATTTCAGATAGAAACAACTTCTCCTATTATTCCAGATGCCATTTTACTTCCAACTTCAGCATTCCAGTCTTCTGTACTTAGTATGTTGTCCTTGGAGGGTTTATATTGACAAGGTATTGCAGGTTGGCATAAAATTATTCAATTTACATTTATTTCACATCTGTACTTGGAGCACACTCTTGGATAATTGCAAACATTGACTGGATAGCCTTGAGATCATTCTATAATTTTCTTTTCTGAAGTAGAAGAATTGGTGCTTCTCTGAAATGAAATGGCTTATTTCTATTCTTTTCATTTCACAGACTCGTGTAATGTCAACATACAGCCCTGACAACTCTGGTCTGACAATATGAATTTTGCCATGGTCATTCTATATATAGGACATCTGTGTAGGGTGTTGCAAGATAGTAGATGCAGCATCACAATCCAAGCCCCACCCATTTTGTGGGTATATGTGTGGTGTCAATACACGTGACATACAAAAGGGTAATAATTACATAGCCTCAGTAATTATCTGTTTATATGCATGCATGCATGCATGCATGCATGCATGCATGCATACATACATACATACATACATACATACATACATACATACATAATGGGGACATTTGGTCCACATACCATATACTTCTGTTGAAGTGAAATTAATGGATTATAATAAGGATGAACATGATGATATAACAAGCATAGAGTACTACTAATGTACTTCTTAAAAGAAGAATATAGTGTGTACACCTATATCTGAATGATTCTAATATAGTTTTATTTTAACACTATTTCAACTTTCAGACCAATACAAGATACAGTACTTGCACATTGTCTTTTTAGTTACATTTTTTCTATATTTTACTTTTTTATGATATTTATAAATTTAATAAAAATGGCAAAGAATAAAATAATAAAAGAAATAAGAATTAAAAAGTTTTTGGCCTAACCTGCTCTTTATACTTTCCAGATTATCTTCCCTCTGTCTTTCCTGCTGCTGGAGGTAAGCTATCACAACCTTACCCCTTTCCTAAGAGGTCAGTAGGGGCATGCATAAGCACACCAGTGTGCCAATGTCTCTGTCCCACTGTCCTCATTTATTTGTACCTATTTCCTGTGTTCTTATTCATGTTTATTCTTATTCCTGTTATCTTGTACATGAGTGACAAACTAACTAACTAACTAACTAACTAACTAACTAACTAACTAACTATACATACATACATACATACATACATACATACATACATACATACATACATACATACATACATACATAAGCTCTCACAACAAGTAGAATTCAGACAAACCACCTGGGAGGCTATTTGGAGATTATTGTTGAGAAACAGCATATTTTCACAGACTGCTTGTTTTTTATTTTTCTGTGCATCCACAGCATATGCAATTTCATCTTAATGATGATTTTTGCAAGAAATCACCCACTGAATCTGGAATGGCACTTGTTAAGTTATTGTAAATTCCAATCATACATTCCAACCTGTCATTTCTGAAGCCTGGAATGAGTTTTAATGGCAAAAACTTTTTGACTCATTAATTCTTCCTGGACTTGCTTCTACTTGTTCAGATATGATATGTGCATATATTGCAGAATGATGAATAAAATCCAATATGTGTAAAAAGACATTCAGATAAGAGAACATGCTACTTAGCTATGAAAAGTGTTGTCAGAAAAGAGACATTTTTAAAGATATTAATCTAATGCCAGGACTGGTCCACACACAGGATGAAAACAAGCTGGCCTTGAGTATCAATTCCATCTGTTTCCATCTTAGGTATTTGATATAGGCATTTGTGAAGCCCCAAGGAGTTATTTGTTGAATAATTGCTAATAATTCTGAAAGAGGCGTCATAACGTTTTGGACTGCTACTATGCGTACATATATGTACATCATTTTTTATGCATATGATTATCATGCTGTTGTGCAGTTCATCTGTGGACATGAGGTGGCTCTGCAGTCCCAGTGGAAGCACAGAGTGTAGCACAATGGGGGCTCTGGAAGTCCATTTTAGTAATTGTGAGTGTTTTCATAATTCTTGGTGAGGCCTGTCTTCAAAGCTGATGGAGGTTTCATAGCACAGGGCTCACCAGCAGGTCCTGACAGCAGCCACAGCTTCTAGTTTCCTCAGCTGGATGTCACAGGATCATAGGATTTCCTTCACAACATACTTTTAGTGCTTCGGTGATTTACCTTGAGGTCTCTTACCAGACTCCAGTCCACTATAGAGCAACTTGTGAAGTATATGGTATGTGGACCAAATATCTTCCAAGATGCCTGTAAAGCATATGGGTCTAGTGCTGAGTAGATCTCAACATGAATGCCATCCTGACCTGTTGCTTTATTTGAGTTCATCCATGAGACCACATTCTTGATCTCAACAGTAGAGGGAGGCAGATCTAGGCAATCTCATCCAAGACTGACAGTTGAGGAATCTGCTGTAAGACACAAGAATCAACTGAAGACAGCTTATTGAGCAGCTTAGAAATGTGTTCAGCCCAATGGTTTCTCAATCTTTCTTCGCCTTTGGTCAGGCTCAACCCATCAGATAACAGCAAGGGGAAGCTCCTGATTTACAAGGACCACATAAACTATGAACTTTTTGGCACTGGAGTACTCTCTGCTGTCATGCTTGTCTCCATAGTGTTCCATCTGCTCAGTTTTCCTCTTCCAGAGCTCATCCTGCATTGCTCATGGTTCTGACTGTACTTTAGACTGCATATGCTTACACTTCTCTTTTGGGGGGGATAGATGATGGATCATTCTGCCAATCTGCATAGCCTTCTTCATGGCCTAAGAACTACTGATATGGTCAAACCAATATTTATGAGCCTGGGATTTCAGTTGTTGATGGAATGCATTGAATCTTTGCAAGGTAACAGTATGGTCCTTTTCTGCAAATGATTTTTTTATAAAATAAATTTTAGGTCAAATCAAATTAAATGTTGTTGTTGTTGTTGTTGTTGTTGTTGTTGTTATTATTATTATTATTATTATTGTACAATTGTATCACAGCGGCCAGTTATTATTATTATTATTATTATTATTATTATTATTATTATTATTATTATTATTATTATTATTATTATTATTATTATTATACAATCGTATCACAGCGGCCAGTTGTTTCGCCGGATTTGGCATTGTTACTAGTCGGGCCCCACCCAGGGCCCTAGGACGTCGTAACGTATTTTCGTAATATGCGTGCAGATCCAAGCAGTGCGGCTTTTTGCATTTGACTGATGGTGATTTTGTCAATTTTTAACTGTTTTAAATGTAATTCCAGTGCTTTTGGTATAGCACCCAGTGTGCCAATTACCACTGGAATTATCACTGCTGGTTTGTGCCATAGTCGTTGAATTTCGATTTTTAAGTTCTGGTATCTTGCGATTTTTTCATGTTCCTTCTCGGCGACCCTGCTATCACCTGGCATTGCGATGTCTATGATTGTAACCTTATTTTTCTCAACCAGTGTGATGTCTGGTGTATTATGCGCCAGTATTTTATCAGTTTGTATACGGAAATCCCACAAGATCTTGACCATCTGATTTTCGGTGACTTTTTCAGGCTGATGTTCCCACCAGTTTGTTGCTGTTTTAATATTATAATTTTTGCACAAATTCCAATGGATCATTTGTGCTACTGAATTGTGCCGCAATTTATAATCAGTCTGCGCAATTTTTTTACAGCAGCTGAGTATGTGATCAACAGTTTCATCAGCTTCTTTGCAAAGTCTGCATTTGGCATCATCAGAGGATTTTTCGATTTTGTCCTTAATGGCATTTGTGCGGATAGCTTGTTCTTGCGCAGCCAGGATTAGTGACTCTGTTTCTTTCTTTAATGTACCTGTTGTTAACCATAACCAAGTTTGTTCACTGTCCACTTTATCTTTTATTTTTTCCAGAAATTGGCCATGCAGTGCTTTGTTCTGCCAACTCTCCATTCTTGATTTTATCACATCTTTTCTGTATTCTTGTTTCGTCTGTTGGGCCTTCAGTAGATTTTTGTTCTTTACTTCGATTAATAGATGTTCTTGAGTGTCTTTTAAATAATCAGCCAGTGCATGTTTTTCTTCTTCAACTGTTTGCTTCACTTGTAATAATCCTCTGCCACCTGATTTTCGGGGCAGATACAGTCTATCAGTATCACCACGTGGATGTAAACTGTAGTGCATTGTCATTAGTTTCCTGGTTTTTCGGTCCAAAAGGTCCAAATCAGCTTGTGTCCAGTTAACTATACCAGCTGTGTATCTTATAACTGGTATTGCCCAGGTATTTATGGCCTTGATTGTATTTCCACCATTCAATTTAGATTTCAAAATTTTCCTAATTCTGTTGGTGTACTCGCCTGACAATAGTTTTTACTTCTCCATGCTTGATGTTATCCAACTGCAGAATGCCTAAGTATTTGTAGGCTTCATTTTCTTTGCATTTAATTAATTGGCCATTGGGCATTTCAATTCCCTCACATGCAGTGATTTTGCCCCTTTTTATGGATACAGTGGCACATTTTTCCATGCCAAACTGCATTGAAATATCGGTGCTGAATACTTGGACTATGTTTGTCAATGATTGGATTTCTATTTCTGACTTTCGATAGAGTTTCAAATCATCCATATATAGTAAATGCGAAATTTTTTCAGCTTCTTTGGCTGTTTGGTAGCCTAATTTCATTTTTTTTTAAGATTACTGATAGTGGGATCATTGCGATGATGAAGAGAAGAGGTGAAAGTGAATCACCCTGGAAAATTCCTCGCTTGATATTAACCATTCCGTAGATCTCATTCCCTACTGCCAACTCAGTTCTCCATTGTTTCATCGCCTTTTCAGTAAAGGATGTAATATTTTTGCTAATGCCAGTTGTTTCTAAGCATTTTATGATCCAACTATGTGGCAGTGAGTCAAATGCCTTTTTGTAATCAATCCAGACCATATTCAAATTCGTTTTTCTGTTCTTACAATTTTCTAATATCATTTTATCAGTTAGAAGCTGATCTTTTGTGCCCCTGCTCCTTCTTTTGTTACCTTTTTGCTCTACTGGCAAGATGTTTGTTTCCAAATAATCCATCATGTTATCTGCAATAATGCCTGTGAGTAATTTGAAGGTTGTTGGCAAGCATGTTATTGGTCTGTAGTTTTCAGGTGTTGTTCCTTTAGTTGCATCTTTCTGAATCAAGTATTTTTTCCAGTTGTCAACCATTCATCAATTTGGCCCTTTTGTAAAATTTCATTTAGTTGCCTGGCCAATATTGCATGTAAACTCGTCAGATATTTGAGCCAGAAACCATGTAATTGGTCCTTTCCAGGTGATGTCCAATTCTTTACCTTTTTAACTCGATTTTTGACCATCTCAGTTGTTATTTCTAATACTTGCATTTGTTTGTTGCCAATGCTTTTCTCAAAGTCATGTATCCACTTTGCTTCCTTGTTGTAGTCCTTTGCATTTTCCCACAATTCTTTCCAGAATTCAACTGTGGCCTGTTTTTCTGGTTTTTCACTTTTGGTGTCACCATTCACATTAAGACTTTGACAAAAACGCCGTTGGTCTGATCGAAATTGCTGATTTTGTTTATATTGGATGATTCGTGCCTCATATCTTTCAATTTTTCTAGCTGTTGCTGTTATCTGCTGTTTTACAATCTCTACAGCTTCATTGATGTTTCTTGTATCCAATCTATATCTTCTGATTAGCCGATCTATGATTTTGTTGTTTTTAAGCTGTTGCTCATGCATGTTCTTTAAGTTACTAGCATCTGCCCTTAATTTTTTGATTTTTTGTTCTAAACGGATTTTCTACTTTGGCTTTGATGCTTTTTCTGTTGTGTGACTAGGTACTTTAATTTTAATGCCTAGTTCATTAGTGACTATTACAGCTGCACTGTACATTAACTGGTTTGTTTCCAAGATGGATCCCAGTTCAATTGTTGAAAACACTGCATTAACCATTTTCATGATAGGGGCCAAAATTTTCTTAGGCACAGTTTTTAGTGATGGTAAATGTTGCCTTTCCTCATTAAGCAGAAAATGCTCCATGATCTTATCCTTCAATTCTTTTTGTTTTTGAGTTAGTTCATCAGTTGGTTCAATGATAACTGGTTCTAGTGGTGGTGATGTTATTTCCTCCCCGAGAGCTTCTTCTGGGAGTTCTATTATAATTTCTATAGTTGTGTCTTGAATATCAGTTATTTCCGCTTGTGATATTGTTTTTTGGGTTTTGCAATTTGCCTGAATTTCCTCATGTTCAACTTCACTAAACACTTTATTCCGTATAATAAATCCCCTTTGATCTGCTAGTCGTTGTTCACTAACATTTGAATCTGGATATTGTTGTTTCCATAATTCATACTTCACTTTAAATAGCCTCTTTTTTCTGGCTCTGGGTTGTAGTAACAGGCCATTATGGCACGGTTTTCATCTGCACTATATTTTTGTCGTTTTGTTGGCTGGTCCACTTGTAGCCCACTTGTTGATTGATGTCCAGGGACCCCAACATCCGCCGCGGCCCTTGTTAACCTGCGCAACGACCGATGCGGTATGGAATCCTTATTTGTTTTTTTCACCATATTGTATGGGTTGGCGGGTTTTTTTTTTTACGGGACCAGATGCCAACCTGACCCCAACCCTCCTCCTTTCTCATCCGGGCTTGGGACCGGCAACGGCGGAGTTGTTGTTGTTGTTGTTGTTGTTGTTGTTGTTATTATTACTACTACTACTACTACTACTACTACTACTACTACTACTACTACTACTATAAGACAAGAGTGAGATTCTATTGGTTTGGGCAAACTGGTAGCATCGATGACCAGCTGAGAGCGAACCAGTTTACTCCAACCATCAGGTGGGTCCGTCTGCTTGCCCTGTGCTATACTGAGCTATATTTCCTTTGTTTGAAGCCCAGCTGATAGGCGCAGCAGAGTGGATTGCTGCGCCTCAACTGTTTTACTCACTGGGGCTGCAGTAGAAGGTAAGTTGTAGAGTTTGTTTCAAATGCAATGCAGGTATGTGGAGAGTGCACTCAACGAACCGGTTGTTACACCGATGGTTGAATTCTACCACTGCTTTAAGATAAAGCTACTTCTATTTAAACTTCTACCAAAGAGATTTGCTATATGATATGGTGAGGTTGGTTGTGAGCTGTAGTTAAAGAAATGAAGGTTGGGCATCTTTTTGACATGCAGAAACTAGATTGAAGCTTCTTCAGATCCAAGGTATGAACAAACATTTCAACCAACAGCTGGAGAACATCGTGGATATTAAAGTGCTCACAAATCATTATTATATGATCATCATATTTGATACTTAATTGTTACTTAATCAGTAACAATTTGGAACCCAAATTTATGGATATAGTGTAATATTTTGATAATTATTAGATTGGGAATAGATCTAATACTTTCTGTAGGATTGAAGATTTGAATAAATTGAGGTTCTGTTTATTGCTTGAATTATTTTTAATTACCATAAAATGCAATATGACAAACTAAATCTCCATGTCACACAGATAAATATTTCAAATTGTTTATCTTTGATTAAAAATTAACAGATGGTTTAAAATGCGTATGAGGTTATACAGAGGAATAAATATTCTTAAAAAGAGACTTAGAGTCAGAATATTTTAGAAGGATTTTCAGTATTAAGTTTTTTATGTATGGCCAGTATTATGTTTTTTAATAATATAATCTTGGGGAAATGGGATGAACAGATCTCCAGGTTTTCTTTATTCAAATTCTTTTTTAATATATTTTTTTATTTTAAATTTTCAAAACGAACACAACACATCCTTCTTTACATGCTGTAGAAAGTGTATCAGTTGGCTACAAAAAGACTTTTGTGCATCTCTTCCACAATCAACAAACATAATTCATATTAACTCAAGTATTTTAACTCAGATATTTATACATATTGCCATCATCATATCTCCATTTTCATTTGACTATAATTGTTTAAACGTCCTTCATCATAAAAGATACAAAGATTTAATACATAACCACATACTGGCCTTTCATTTACTATTTCTAAAATCCTCCATTAACACTGAATCCTTATGTCCTATTCTAGCTAAACATCCATAATATTGAATAACAAAATTTTCTAATCCTCCTTTCGAAATCACAGTTTACAATTTACATCTAGTTTCCTTATGTTATACCCATATCTATATATACATTGTTATCCTTATCCCTCCTTTTTTAACTATATCCTGTATCATAACATTTCCCCCCTAATAATCAAAGCTTTAACTGTGTCTAATTTAGTTCTTTTTTATTAACCTTTATATATAATCCAAAGGGATTTCTAATCTTCCTTTCATGGATACAATTCAATATTCATATCCAATTATTACTCATCATGACACTACACATTGTATACAATAGTAACATTATCAACTATTTATTTGACTGTATCTATTGACACTAAATTTCACTAAGTTTACGTAGCTTTAAATTATACTCTTCCATCTATCAACCTGTATCTTTCCAATAGCAAAACAGTCTCATATCTTCTGCCATTTGTGGTGTCAGTCCTCTAATCATCTCCTTAATCAACTTTGTATGGACTCCGCTTAGCAACTCCTTGCTTATACAATCTCTCATGTAATCTCGATGCCCTTCTTCTGTTTCCTTAAGCAGCTTATCTTTGATTGTCAGTAGGGTTATCAATGATATTGCTAATAAAATTTCTCTCTTTAAATCCATACATTCTTTTGTTTTTTCTTCTTCTGTATCTTGCCATATGGTGTAGGTTTCTCCTCCATTTAGTTCCTCTTTCAGTATTCTACTCTTTCCATTTTCAGAGACAAACCAATCACCATAAATATCAGCAAATTTAATTTCTTTATATTCATTTTCCACTTTGATTTTTTGGGTTTTAACCACCATGTTTTCCACTTGATAAACATCCTCAACTTCTTCATCATATTTTGCTGTTAGATGATCTAAGTCTTCCAGCTTCTTCTCTATCCTCTCATATGTATTTGATAATTTCTGTATTTCTGAAAATATCTTTTGCAGACTTAAGGTTTCTTTCTGCTGTTCAAGTTGTGCCATTATCTCCAGCTAACAAACACAGCTGCTCTAGCTTGGAAGGTTAATAAGATTACACATAAATTCACAATGTTTTGTTTTCACTTTTTTCTGGTTAAAGATATACTTCAAAGGGACACCTGTATGCTTTCCTTCTTATCACTCTCTATAACCAATCAGTGAGACCTTGTAGTGCCAAGCCAAAATAATCAGTGAGAAAAATAAGAGTGTTTCGTTTCCAATACACAAATCTTCCAGCCTCCGAGTATTGTTATGTTGCAATTTTCCTTGTTTATTTTTGTATCTTTTTTGTATTTCAAGTTTTAAAAAAGTCTGATTCTTAAATGAGTTAGGAGAACACTCACAGTAATGAAAGAGGAAAATTTTAGTTCTTAGGCTACAGAGAATAATAAAAGAAAAAAAATAGAAGAAGAAAACTTAATCCATTTGTTTTAAAAGGCTTGCATAAATCCCATCCATGAAGATACCATTTAAAAAGTAAGATAACCCACTGTCCAAAACCATTCCAAATTTAATTCCACCACTTATTTCTTCTGTTCTCCAATTTTAAGTTTTTTTATAGGCAGTCTCTTTTTAAAACGGTAAAAGTTCCTCACCACCTGGAAACACTTTCTCTTTCCGTATTCTTCTGTTTTGGAGCCACCCTGACTTCGCCAGCCTTAGCTAGATTTTTTGTTGCCAGCTTGAAGAACTTTGCAATGTCCTTGAGGTCAGCAAGACGTATTCTTCCTGTTCACCATCTCTGCGGGACGGTTTAGGTCCGTTTGGACCACCCCGCAGCAAAAGTATTGATAGCGAACTCAGAGCATTGAGATTGCACATTGTCTCGTCGTGACGTTGGCTCCTCCTCTCCTTTATTCAAATTCTTGACCCTAATGAAGAAAGGGGTTATACTCCTAACCTCACTGGGTCTCTTTCATGCATTTTTTTCCTACTGTATAAAACTGCTGTGCCATATGCATTCTAAGGACAAAATATTAAAGCTTTAGCCTGAATAAGTATTTTCACTGATCAGTTTGTTTTGCTTCAACTAGTGTTGAATGATTTGTTCTTTTTGTGATCCAAAGAATTTACAATTATTTTCTACAGCACTACAAATTAAAATGGATCAATTTTCCTTTGTTCAGCTTGTCTAACAGGCCAGTTTCCCCAGCCATATGTTATAGCTAGGGAAAGTTGTGTAAGTTACAGTTGGCTGTAGTTGGAAAGGAAATTCAAAAGTGATTCTTATTTGCTTTAATCCTAGCTAGAAAATTGTTGGAAGTTTCCTTTCCTTTCCTTTCTTTTCCTTTTTTTCCCTTTCCTTACTGAATAAATCATGATTACTTCATTTTTAATAGACTTTCAGAGCATTTTTGGTGAAAGAAAGAATTCTGCAGAATTTGGATTGTTTAAGTCTGCTAAATAGCAAATTAAATCATTAAAATAGCTTTTGGTCATACTGTTTGGTTTTGGATGCCTTAGCAGCATGCAAACCTCCCAAATTATTATAGCCTTTGGAGTGAATTTTCAACAATTCCAAATTTACAATTCATTTCTGATAAGTAAAGTGTATTATAAAGATATTGGAAATTTACTAGAAATTTGGAATAAAGTGTTGCTGCACTCCATTTAGTAAACCAAACTCTTAGGGTTTTATAGAATGTTTAACATGTACCTTTGAACTTAAAATTCATTTAGTCCAACAAAACATTCACTTTTTTATTGTTAGACATCTCAGAGAGCATTTACCAAGGAGTAGATGAGAGCTTCACTTTTTTGGAAATATAACGTGGTGGAAGCTACCTTGAAACCTCTGTTTTGGCTTTCCTCTTTGTTCTCAAGCTTTTGTTTAACATGCAAACTTATATGTTCATAATTACATATTTAAATAATTTAATAAATATTTAAATTATTCATATATTTATTAATTTGGTAATCATAAGAGAAATAATGCTTAAAATGTGGTTTAATGTGGCATTGAATTGTATGCCAATAATGAGGAGTTTATGAATGCATCAATTTTAAATCTATCATGCATGAACTGGAGATAAAATGATTGTTCTGTTTCAGGGGAAAGATTCTGCCATACCTGATTTAATACCTTGGACAGATGATATATGGCCATTTCTCTCTGTGTAGATAAAATTAAATTAGATTAGATTATCTATCTCTGTCGGCATGCCTGCCTGTCTATCATCTTTCTATCATCTATAAATAAACTTGTTTCATTTCAACACAGAAATAAAATAGACAAGTATCTTTCCTTCCTTTATTTTGCTTTTAAAAACGGGGTTTGTTTCAGATTTCTGATTTTCTGTACGTACACAATAAAATTGAGTTATTGATTGATTACAAAATATTTTTCTTGGAGAGTTGGATCCTGTTTGGATTTCTATCCTGCCAATGATTTTATTTAGAGGCACAAATTGGTGAAATCACCAAGTCATACTGAATGTTCATAAAAAAGCAATATAATCTGGAATTAAAAATATCTGCTCCACAAGACTTTAGGGCAATAGGAGATGCAGTCCAAGAAACTAAATCCAAAAGTGAATGTGAGGAATCCTAATAGAATAATGTATTGTGTTATTAAAACACGTGTGATAATTTAACAATTTCTTTTATAAATCTGACATAATATTATTTTCACAGATTTGCTAAAAATTTATGTGCCCAATGTTTGATGGATTTATCTGGTGTTGCTTTGATGCATACAAATATAAACAAATATGTACAAATGTACACTATCTGGGATAAAGAACAAAGTGATTTCAACTTGTAAAAGCATTCTACCACAATAGGTAGGGTATGAAACAATAAGGCTGATAGTTAACATATTTTTCACCTCGATTATTAATGAAACACCAACAAAATTGCTTATCACTGAAGCTCTGTGGGAACAAGCTGGTCTCCGTTTAGTTTTACGCACATCAACTGCTACGCACAACATGGTATGAACGTATTGTATTGCGTTGCAAATTTGACCATTTTAGTCTTTTAAGTAACTGGGTTTAGTTGCTACTTTGCAAGGAATTCAGGGTAGCCTTTACAGTTCAAGGATGTGCTTGACGTCAGCCACCTGTTCAGTTTCTAAGATCATAGTTAGCTCACTGAACAGAAAGAGATAATTAGATTACTTTGAAAACTTTAAGCTGCAGATGCATTGCTGCCTCCCCCTCAGAACCATAGCTGGTGCTCTTGTTTAGGGAATGCTTTTGATAAATCTAACCTCCTATTTTCTTTGTCTATGGACCACATATCTCCAAACCAAGGACATTTCTCGAGTGAGGCTACAGGTGTACAAAGACTCTTATGCTCTTGGCAAGAAATAGTTTGTAAGGAGTAAAACTGAAACTGAGCCAAGCCTTCTGATATATTCAGCACATGAAGCATGTATCATTTGTTTAACAATGTTGTCTGTTTAAACTCAATGTCAGAGGGTGCCCCCCATAGCTAAGTTAATAAGCACTAGAGCCATTGTAGTGCAGCAGTTAAGGAAAAATCAACAGAAGCTCTCTAAATTAATTGTATTCCAATTGCTCACCTTCTAACCTAAGACAGCCAAACCTCATAAAACTACTGCTATAGAATGAAGGGATTATGAATACCACTTTGAGCTCCTGTATAAAAGGTAGAATAAAAATATAATGAATAAATAAATGAATAAGAATGTTAAAAATCCAGCAGCACTTGCCCTCAAAATGAAATTATGACTCTGAAGGGGGAAAGAAAGTGGGGAAGGAAAAAAGAAACAGGGCACTCTGTTATTAATGCTTCATCTTCCCTATAATTGATAGTATTGTTAGAGGTTTAGAAAAAGAGAGAGTCAGAAAGCCTTGTCAGTTTCTTTGCCAGAGAAAATAATGTCACGTTTGATTTAAAGGAAATTACCTTTTCCTTTTCCTTTAAAAAAACCTCAATTCTTATATCATCCTTCGAAAAATATACCAAACTATCAGTAGTTTGTGCAGCAAAAATTCAGTGTTAACAAATTTGAGGTGATACTGGTAGAATTCAGGTCAATTTTAGGAAGTTTTATTAATTTAAGAAGGAACCAGGATGAAAGACACAATTGCCATATTACAGAAGATGCTTAAGCTGTCAGGCTAAGGAACTAATAGTGAAACTGTGTGTCTTCAGCGGGTTTTGCAACTTAGCTTATTTGTTCAATATATTGTTCAAATTCAGAAAATGTGTTAATTCGGTAACTCCTGATTTAAACACAGCTATTGTGTCATTATTTTCCTGGCTAACTGTAAATGTTATCCCTTCCAAATTTTACTTCTGTTTTGAAACAAATATATCAAATATATCATGATGTCACTGTGTATGGTACATTTTGTTCTCACACTATAAAGTCTGATACAAGTAAGTTCTGTCATTTGGCTCCTTACCCATATGTGGTGTCAATTTTGCTTTTTGCAGATATCGGTGACTTGTAAAATGTATGAAAAAGATGGCCAAGATATGCTCTGGTTAACATTTTAGATCTTCTTTTATAGAAACAACTCTGATTCACAGAGTTGTTCCCACTCCTTTTAAATATTCTCTTCTTGGCTGTTTCTCTGTATATGGTAGCTCTGACCCAGGACAAGGTAGTTATCACTAAGCACCCTGAAGTTAAGTAAGCAAGAAGATCTTGATGGCTAATTATTAAATTCAACTGCTCTTTTGGGACTTAGCCCCAATGATTTTTTAGCTAAACTGGAACTTCCTTGTTGAAATGTTGTCATTCCCACAGTATTGGATTTACAGGATTGCCTTTAGAATAATTTCAGTTGCATGAGAGTTTTGGAGTTCAATAGTCTAGATACAGTAGATGAAGAGCATTTTTTTTTTTAAAAAAAAAGGTCAGACAGACTATTTTGACACCGTGTCAAAAGGGATGTGGTGGCTCAGTGACTAAGACGCTGAGCTTGTTGATCAGAAAAGTTGGCAGTTTGGCAGTCCAAATCCCTAGTGTCGCATAACAGAGTGAGCTCCTGTTACTCATCCCAGCTTCTGCCAACCTAACAGTTCAAAAGCATGCAAAAATGCAAGTAGAAAAATAGGAACCACCTTTGGTGGGAAGGTAACAGTATTCTATGCACCTTTGGCATTTAGTCACGCTGACCACATGACCACGGAAACGTCTTCGGACAGCGCTGGCTCATCGGCTTAGAAACGGAAATGAGCACCACCCCCTAGAGTCAGGAATGACTAGCACATATTTGCAAGGGGAACCTTTACATTTAAAGGAGCTCTTCCTTTCAGACCTATCTTCAAGGTGGGAATTGCAGGCAAAACGTAAATTATTAAATGTATTTGTTAGATCGGGTAATGGAAAGGCACACAAGACTAAAAGGCAACAAAGCCTTTTTATTAAAGTACAACAAATAAGAACAATCCAGCGAAGGTTGAGTCTGACAGCAGCCCTTTTATAGGGAGCTGTCAGACTCTTTGCCGGAACAGAGGACCTTGGTGGAAACCACTGTAGTTGAAGCAAGTATCTAACAGTATTTATATATTTATATACCTTTTTTTGGGGGGAGTATAAGATGGTCTGAAGTATAAGATGCACCTAGATTTTGGGGAGGAAAACAAGGGAAAATATCTGCCTCTGCCTCCCAGCAATTTGCCTCCTTGCAACATACAGTACAGACAATATACACTGTAGTGTTATATTTCAGACTATGCTTGTACAGATGCTGTTAAAATGTGCTTTCTGGAACTATAGCTATTCTCTGCTATTTAAAAGAATAGCACTTTTTAAAACAATAGCGCTGGGCCTCTTCAGATCAAGCATTTATTTTTAAAAAGCCTCTTCATTTTGTTAAGTTGTCTAGAACAATAATAGTACAGTCTTTTAAAAAATGAATCTAATAATTTGAACATTCTATAGGCATTTATAGTTGTTGGCTTACTTCCTTGCAGCAAACAGCCTAATTAGCACAACAACAAAAAATCTGCCTCACAGCAATTTGCCATGTGGAGCAAACAGCTAGTTTCACTTTCAATTTATCCCAATCATCAGCTGTTAAAGGCTGCAGGGATTGGTATAGCTTATTGAAGCCTCCAGAAGCCCCTGTTTGCTGCAAAGAGGAAAATTGCTGGGAGGCAGAGGCCAAAGGGTGGGGGCCGGTGGGTGGGTGGGGCTACATTCGGTATATAAGACACACCCATATTTTCACCTTCTTTTAGGGGAGAAAAGGATGCGTCTTATGCTCTGAAAAATATGGTAGTTACCCAACTTTCAGCCAACTCTGTGTGGCTCCCAATCAAAAATTAAAAGACATGTAAAACATTTTTAAAATCATAAAACTCAGCCAATTAAAACATTAAAAACAGTAAAAACGTGGCACCAATCAGTCCAAATGTACAGTCAGGTAATATCTTCCAAAACCTACGGGGGGAAGCCTTTTAGCTCTCCATATTACGGAGAGCTAAAAGGATAGAGGCCTGCCGAACCTGAGGTGGCAAGATGCTCCATATGGTAGGGGCTGCCACAGGAAAGGGATCCTTTCTAGTTCTCACCTGGTTATAATATTTATGGGAAGGGCCCTGATTAGACAGGTACGTGTCCTTGGGGAAAGGGTATTCCACAGCTAGGGCTACACAGGGCTTCAAAGGCGATGACCAGCACTTTGAATTGCACCTGGGGGAAAACCTGGAAGCTAATTCCAGGTCAGGGATCCACAAGTAATGCCCTTGGTGGTTTTCATCAGGCTTTGTGAGGCACATTGAGGGCCATAGTTGGTAGTTTCAAAATTTGGAAGAATGAAATTAAAAAGGTTCAGGTTTAGGGGTTGTTCTGCATAGATGCTCATAGGCTGCATGTATCTTATCCCATTTAGCTTTTGTGAATAACTCAAAGTAATATGAAAGGCCTACCCACTAACCCCATGCATAATTTATACTCCTAATAGCTCAGAGTAGTATGAAAGGCCTACCCACTAGCCCCATACATAATTTTACACTCCTCTACCGTTCTTCTAAGGGCTTCTAAGGTGACTTAGTGGCTAACATGCTGAGCTTGTTGATCAGAAAGGTTGGCAATTCGGCAGCTTGAATCCCTAGCACCACATAATGGAATGAGCTCCCATTACTTGTCCCAGCTTCTGCCAACCTAGCAGTTCAAAAGCATTTTAAAATGCAAGTAGAAAAATAGGAACCACCTTTGATGCAGTAGTGGGTTCCAGATCCAGTATGTGCAATGGGGCCCACATGCATCCTTACCTCCTGTGAAGCTCTGCAATGCCTCCACAATCTCCAGCTGCTTGGTGGAGCATCATGAAAGTGCTGTACGCTCTGTGCGCATGCGCAGAAGCACAGAAGAGCTCAAGTACAGGAAAGGAGGACGGGCGGGCGGGTGGGCCCTCTGGAGCACCATACTGGAATGGTACCTGGTGCTCCAGGAAGGTACCAGTATGCCCATACTGGGGCGTACTGCAACCCATCACTGCTTGCGGGCCATAAGATCATGGAGACATCTTCGGACAATGCTGGCTCTTCAGCTTTGAAACAGAGATGAGCACTGCCCCTAGAGTCAGGAATGACTAGCACATATCTGCCAGGGGAACCTTTACATTTACTTACCGTTCTTCTCTTTCTTTGTCTTTTTTCTATTAACTTAAAAAGACTCAAATATTGTAATATTCTCTCATAGGATAAATATGTGAATCTACTGATGAGTTTTCCTGATTGCTCTGTCTGGGAGAGGGATAATTCTACTCTTTTTGTTATTTTTTATTTTCTTTTTGTTGTCTGTTCTATTTTAGTTGTTATAAGCTGCCCAGAATTGCATTTTGTAGTATAAGTAACCTGTAAGTTTGAGTGCGTGAGTGGGTAGGTGGGTAATAAATAAATACACGCATACATTTTGTTGCCTCTCTGAGCATTCCCCACAGAAGGGAGTGCTGCTAGAATACTTTATTTATTTTATTTCAAGAACAGTTGGTCCAAATGGCAAGAACCAAAGATAAAGACAGAACAGCCCATTCAATCCCATTGCCATTTTTACTTCTCTTTTCCTCTTCCTCAATTGTTAATTCTGTTATTGCTGTTATTGAACTAGAGGTGGCATTCAGCAGGTTCTGATCAGTTCTGGAGAACCGGTAGCAGAAATTTTGAGTAGTTTGGAGAACTGGTGAATACCACCTCTGACTGGCCCCATCCCTATCTATTCTCTGCCTCCGGAGTCCAGCTGATTGGGAGGAAATTGGGATTTTGCAGTAGCCTTCCCCTGGAGTGGGGAGGGAATGGAGATTTTGCAGTAAATCCACACCCACCAACCCACGCCCACAGAACCAGTAGTGAAAAGTTTTGAATCCCATCACTGTATTGAATGTCCCAGGTTGTTCTGCATAAGCCTAGTTTTACTTCTGAATTATATAAGGATTCAAATTACCCCTTGAATAAATGACACAGAGTCACTTTGTGAAGGAGATGGGCAGCTTCTAAATGTGAGATGATGATTAGATGAGATGAGATGAGATTGATGAGAGATGAAAGAGGAAGGAGGGAAGGAGATCTCAGGAAACAAGTTGCTTCCAACAATCTATTTTGAAATGTGATTTTAAAAAAAGAAATAACCATATTAAAATCTTGGGTATAAATAACATAACAATTCATTTGACATTTTGGCAAAATGCTGAATCATGGTTCAAAAGCTGCAATATGTGTCTGCTTGATAAATCAGTTTCAAATCTATACAGAGCTAAAGTACATAATAAAATAGAAAACCAAGGAGCACATTTTCTTTTCTGGAAGACTAATTATTCAATTGTTGGAAGAGATGAATGAGCATAGAATATTTTATGTTATTGTTGCTAACTGCTCTTTTGTTGTTGTTGTTGTTGTTATTCTTGTTATTTCTTTGCCTATGAAATCAAATATTCACCACTGTTTGAGACAGAATAGTTGGTAAAATTAGTCTGAGATTCTTCTGATGTGACCTTAGCAGGGTAGATGCTACAACATCATGCATTAGTGTTAGTTCAGAGACCAGTCAATCTCTTTTGCAGCTGTACTCTGGGCTCCAGAATAGTCCAACACAACTATTGGCCCAGAAGATAGTCTGTTCCAATCATTGTCAGTTCAGGAATGTGAACTGGAAAAAAAATGAGCTCCAGTATTAACATTTTAAGAACACCCATTCCCATCAGTATTCTTTCTTTCTTTCTTTCTTTCTTTCTTTCTTTCTTTCTTTCTTTCTTTCTTTCTTTCTTTCTTTCTTTCTTTCTTTCTTTCTTTTCTCTCTCTCTCTTGCTCTCTCTCTTTCTTGCCCTTCATCTCTTCCTTCCTTTCTTCCTGCTCTCTTCCTCTCTCCTCTCCCAAATATTATCTAAAATTATTTTATTCTACTAAAAAACCCAAACTAGTGTATTATTGTAACAGGGATATATGAAGACGAGAAAACTAAAAACTACTAAAATCCCAAAAATAAAATATTGGGATATATTACATGTACGTACGTATGTATGTAATATATTCCAATATTTTATTGGGATATATTACATGTATGTATATATAAT
The DNA here is from genome assembly GCF_051295495.1 of Thamnophis sirtalis. NCBI lineage: Eukaryota > Metazoa > Chordata > Lepidosauria > Squamata > Natricidae > Thamnophis > Thamnophis sirtalis. Next base: position 77,354,828 of record NW_028261381.1, read on the forward strand.
GTGAGAAAGAGAATGGGAGGGAGGGAGTGAGGGGAGGGGAAGAGAAGAGAAAGTTTGTCTGATTGTGTAGTTAAGCAGTTCAAGTTAATACCTGGAGGGCAGGGAGTGAGAAGGTAACTACCTGGAAATTTCAACACTTCTGGCTAAGGCTTCCAGGAAGAAGGTGATGGCTAAGAACTTTGGTATGCTTGTGTGAAAGTTGCATGAACCAGTCACAAGAAGTCAAACCTGTTCTGAGTCTTTAAGATTTAAAATTTTTAAAGTAGGATTGTGGAAAAAAATAATCAAAGGAGCCACAAAGAAAAAAGAAATAATTATGAAAAATAGTGCAGTTGGGCATACTTGAAAGGTCTATTATATTAATATCTTTAAATTTATATCTCTAAGAGTTCAAGGTGGCATACATGGGATTTTCTTTTATTTTTGTCTGGGCTATAATAAGCCTGTAAGGAAGGTTGAGCCGAAAGATAAATTTCCATGGCTAAGAGCGGATTTGGAATGAATTCTGCCACGTCCTAGTCCAACATCTTAACAGATACATTACTTTACAATACATTTAAAAGAAAGAGTACAGCTGTGCATGAAAACATCAAGAAGAACCTCTAGATGGGACAGTTTATCAAGATTAAAAGTACAATGAATTTAAGAATTGTGGTGGCGCAGTGATTACAATGCAGCATTGCAGGCTAATTCTGCTGGCTGCTAGCAGTTCAGCAGTTCAGTCCTGACTGGCTCCAGGTGGATTCAGCCTTTCATCCTTCTGAGGTTAGTAAAATGAGGAGCCAGATTGTTGGGGGCAATATGCTGACTCTTTAAACCACTTAAAGAGGGCTGAAAAGCACTATATAAGTCTAAGTGCTATTGCCATCGTTATTTTTATTCTCTATCTACCAATTGCATGGATGAAGCTAGGGCAGATGTTGGTGAGATCATAAGAATAACACTGGACAACAAAGATTTTGCTTCCTGAACACTTTTGGGCGTATCTTACACATTTTTCGCTGCTAATCATGAAAATAACCTGTAATTTAAGCTATCGTTGTACCATTTTACAGAAATATTTTTTTACACAGTGGCAATGTACACTGTTCAGGTAGGTACATGTTGGCTCTGCTGCACACATGAAAGAAACCTACAAAAACATGGAACTGCTGTTGAAGTGCACCCAGTACACCATATGCAACAGGAATATCGGTGAGGATCTAAAAGTAGTGGCTTGTCAAATTATGCTTGTCTCATATGCAAATCGAACAGCTGTGCCAGAGAGTCTCATTATATTAAAAAGAAATTGCCACTCCGATAGAATTTAGTTCCAGGATAGAAAAACATGTCACATTAATCACTTGTTGATCCAACAAAGATTTTTTTTTTTGCCTCCGCTTCACATAAAACTCAGACTGATGAAACATTTGGTGAAAGCGAGGAACAAAGAAGGCAAAGGTTTTGGTTTCCTGAGACATATGTTTTCAAGAATAACTGATGCCACATTAAAGAAAGCAATTTTTTGGTCCACAGATCAGATGCATTATCAATGACAAGCAGTTCAAGGATCTGCTCCGAGCCGAGGTGGCGCAGTGGTTAGAGTGCTGTACTGCAGCCACTTCAGCTGACTGTTATCTGCAGTTCGGCGGTTCAAATCTCACCGGCTCAGGGTTGACTCAGCCTTCCATCCTTCCGAGGTGGGTAAAATGAGGACCCAGACTGTGGGGGCAATATGCTGACTCTGTAAACCGCTTAGAGAGGGCTGAAAGCCCTATGAAGCGGTATATAAGTCTAACTGCTATTGCTATTGCTAGTGGTGTCAAAGAAAGTCACCTGGAATGAAAAGCATTCAAGGATGTTGTTGAGAATTTTCTTGGCAACTACAGAACACCAGAGGAGAGGATGAACTTATTTTCCAAAGCACCAGAGGGCAGGACAAGAAAGAATGGGTGGAAACTAATCAATGAGAGAAGCAACCTGGCATTAAGGAGAAACTTCCTAACAGTGAGGACAATTAACCGGTGGAATAGCTTGCTTTCAGAAATTGTGGGTGCTGGAGGTTTTTAAGAAGAGACTGGACCATCATTTGTCTGAAATGGTATAGGATCTCCTGCTTGAGCAGAAGGTTGGAGTAGAAGACCTCCAAGGTCTCTTCCAGGTCTATTTTGATTGAATCCCTACTAAATTACATTCGGCTGCATTCTTGCAGCATACAAGACCATGAAGTACAACATGTGAGGTTTCATTTTCTTCATTCACACTTGAACTTCTTTCCTGAAAATCTAGGAGCAGTTAACAATGAATATGGTGAAAGATTTCCCTAGAACATTGCCACAATGGAAAATGGTATCAGGCCACTGGAATTCATCCATACCAGCTGACTATTGTTGGATACGACAGCGAGATGCATCAGACACTGAGTGCAAATGCAAATCAGCAGCAAAACATTTTTGGCCCTGTTGAACTCATGCTGCATGTCAAAAACATTATATAATTAAATACATTATAGTCATTAAAAGTTAACTTCATATTTCTCAAGATTCCTATGTCATGTAATCATTCTGAAATTATATTTGTTTTCAGTTTGAAGGGGCCTATCATAAACACCAAGTTTTTCACGAAGCAAAACTTTTGTGGGGGGAAATGGTGTCCAATTTAATTTTAGTTTTTGATTTTGTGAATATATTTTGCAGTCTAGCTAAATACTGCTTAGGATCATCCAATGCAGATTTGAACCTTATATGGAAAGGGAAATCCTAGATGTTCTAGCTGGCATTAAAATTGACTAAGAAATAAGAAGCAATACTGATATACATCCTATAACTGAAAAAACCAAAGTATACTAAGAAGAGATCAATATATGCTTCACTGATTATAGAAAGACCTTCTGACCAAGGTATCTAATGAGGACCAGGGAGGATTCTTCAATGATAATCAACAATGTGGTTTGGGTGCTGCAGTAGAATTGAAAGGGCCAGATTCTCAAATCCAAGAAAAGTCAGTGTGTAATTTTGAGTCTGTCCAGGTGTGGGCTGTTACGGGTTTGCCGAGGTTTGGGAGAACCCTTAGCTAACATTATGGCTAGTTTGGAGAACCTCCAAATCCAACCCCTGGCTGGCTCCGCCCACCCTACCCCTCCAAGGAGTCTCCACGTGGCCCATTTTGCATGTGAGGTAACTGAAGAGTCTGTACAGAGGCTCAGGGAGGGGGGAAATGAGTCTCCCTGAAGTTTCAGAAGGCCAGAAATGGGCCTGTTTCCAACCTCCGGAGCCTGGGGGAAGCAGTTTTTGCCCTCCCAGGAGTTCGAGGAAAGCCTCCGGAGCTTGGGGAAGGCAAACACACACACACAGACACACACACACACACACACACACACACACACACCGCTGTGGTGCAGGAGGTTGACTAGGCCCGTGGCACGACAAAACCGCGCTAGTCAAAATCGCGGTGCTAAAGCCGCGACGTCATCACCGCGCGCCATCACCGCCGCGACAACAGCGCGGCAACAGAAGGGCGCTTTAAAACGGCGCCATGGCAGAAAGCCAACTTCAATTAAGGTAAGGGTTAGGATTAGGTTTAGGGGTTTGTTTTAGGGTTAGGTTTAGGGTTAGGTTTAGGGTTAGGTTTAGGGTTAGGTTTAGGGTTAGGTTTAGGGTTAGGTTTAGGGTTAGGTTTAGGGTTAGGTTTAGGGTTAGGTTTAGGGTTAGGTTTAGGGTTAGGTTTAGGGTTAGGTTTAGGGTTAGGTTTAGGGTTAGGTTTAGGGTTAGGTTTAGGGTTAGGTTTAGGGTTAGGTTTAGGGTTAGGTTTAGCATTAAGTTTAGGGTTAGGTTTAGGTTTAGGGTTAGGTTTAGGGTTAGGTTTAGGGTACTGAGTGCTTGGGAATGCGCGAATTTGCCCTCCGCGATTATGTCATCGCGGTAGGGTTGCGTTTTTCCTTAGAGCTTAGAACGGTGCGAATTAGTCTTCACGCTTATGTCTCCGTGGATAAGGGCTTCGCGGATTTGTGGTGGAACCGACTAGGCCATGCCCACCCAGCAACTGGGCAGAGAACGCATTGCTGAAATGTTTGAAGCCCACCCCTGGTTCCATCTCTTTTTCATTAACTATTTTACAGAATAGTTGGAGATAAAGTTGGAGGAATGACTCCTGTTTGAGTTCCCAGAGATGGAGAGAAAGATTTTAACAATAAACTAGAATAAACAGTATTCAAAGTGCAGAAGGAAAGATGTGGTTTGAGCTAGGAAGATCTTGTCAAAATGAGTATAGTAGGCCTTCAGCTACATTTTTTTCCAAAACAAATCAAGATCTCATTTGGGATTAAAAAAAAGCATATCATTATTTCTTTATACTTATTATTTTAAATAAGTATAAATTGCTTATAGTAAACTGCTGAGAAATATCTGTCATATACAAAAGACATTCTCAAACTTATGGTATTTTTGGCATGCTTTTTAATGGGTTTCCTGAATGTTATACATAGTAGCTATTTCAAGCTGGCTTGAGGAATGAGTTTTTCAAACCACTGATTCATTCCAAATAATAACATTATTCTAGCTATAGTATAGTAAGAATGCTAAACCCAAGAATCCTTGGAAGGGGGTGGGAGTGGAGGGCTCTTTATGACTGATCTACACCTTTTATAGATAAGGAAAAGAGAACCTTTCCTAACAAACTTCCTGTTCTTATTTATATGTTGCAAAACTTGTTATGCTCCCTGATTGACTTGAACCAGACAACTGACATAGATAAAACAAGGAACTCACTCTGCAATATTTGAGAGTCTTTTAACAGTAGCTGGGAGAAACACCAAAGCAGAAATCTAGTGTTAAACTTCTCCTCCAGATGTGGAGCCTTATCTCTAGGCTTTGAAAAAGAAATAGGAGGTGTCCAAAGGTGCTTTTTCAAGAGGCAACTGGACTTTCTGAAGACATTTCACTTGTCATCCAAGGAGCTTCTTCAGCTCATTGGAGTTTATTGGATGAGAAGTGAAACATTTTCAAATAAAAACTTTTCTTCTTGTTGTTGCCTTTTGAAAAAGCACCTTTGGGACAACCATGACCAGCATGACTGAGAATCCCCATAGAGAAATAGGAGGTATCTTATTGTCCTGAAATATTGACCCAAATATCGCAAGTTTGCAGCCATAAGAAAAAACATAAAGTTTTAATTACAAGTATGCCACTCTGGTTAAGGCATCAATCTAGAATCTGGCAGGCCATGGGTTCTAGTACCATCTTAAGCACAAAGCCAGCTAAGGGCCAGTCATTCTCTCAGGCCTGGAAAAAAGGTAATGATAAACCATTTCCAAAATTTTTATCAAGAAAACTGCAAGGGCTTGTTCAGGCATCAATGTTGAATTGAGTCCACAGAACAAGAAGCAATGTATGGAAACTAATCAAGAAAAAAACCAACCTAGAAAAGGAAAAAATTTTTTAACAGTTGGAACAATTAACCACTGGGACAGCTTGCATTCAGAATTTGTGGGTGGTTCATCACTGGGATTTTTTAAAAAGGCATTGGACAACCATTTGTCTAAAATTATATAGGGTTTTCTGTATGAGCAGGGGTTCGATTAGAAGACCTCCAAGTTCCTTTCCAACTCTGTTCTGTTATTTTAAAAGCACCAACATTTAAAAATAATTATTAAAAAAACCTGATAAGGTGTTTCTCCATCCTATGCATTTAAGCTGCAGAATGTTGATTTGGTATACTTTCATTTTAAAAAGTATATATTTCAACAAATATATACAACAAATCATTAAAGAAACATTTATACTTCATATTCCAGCAAAATATGTAATTCAACAGCAATACAATGTTTAAAAAAACAAGGGAACAAAAATATTGAACAAAATTTGATAATATTAAAATTGAAGGGTATGTTCAATTATTACAATAATGTACTATGAACTAATGTAAATCATATCCTTGGAAATAATTTTGGGGAGGACGAGAATCATCAAGAAAGAAAATAAAGTGAAAACGTAAGCAATTTAAAAAGAACCTACTAACACACCAGATAAGCATAATATAGGACATATGGAAAGTGGTAATAAGTAGATATTACATAGAAGAAATGGTTCAAATTAAAAAAGAAAGTAAAGATATTCAGACAAAAATTATAAACAGAAATAAAGACATAGGGGGGGGAAAGCATCTGAAAACCAAAACAATTACATCTTATTCCAAAAGAAAAAAAGAAAAATACTTACGTAAATAAATAACAAGATATATGATTTTGACATTTTAGACATAAAAGAATATATGCACTGTGACTATGAAATAGGTAAATAAATTTAATTGGAAAAAGTAATTAAAAATCATATAGAATTATGGAAAAAGGATTTTGAAGTAAAATAACCAAGTTATTTTATGGAACAAGGTATATTTAAAAATAAAGCCATATAGTTTCTAAAGGATCCCTTCAAAAATACAAAATTGTACTTTAAAAAAGCCTAAGGTAAATGAAAAATAGGTGCATGAAGTGAAAAATATTGATAAAAAATTATAATAGAAAAATTAATTAATTTAGCTAGGAAAAAAAGAACATGAAGCAATTGAAACAGATGGCTTTAATGGGAATTTTCATAAGATGCAGTAGGTCAGTGTTTCTCAACCTTGTCAACTTGAAGATGTCTGGACTTCAACTCCCAGAATTCCCCAGCCAGCGAATGCTGGCTGGGGAATTCTGGGAGTTGAAGTCCAGACATCTTCAAGTTGACAAGGTTGAGAAACACTGCAGTAGGTAATATTTATTCAATAACATGCTAGAAAACTTCCATTTCAACATCCTTACAGCTTTGATACATAAAAATCCCTAATTCTGGCAGAGAGTCTATATATATAGAATTATGTTTCCTAGCAAGAAATCTGATAAATCCAGAGGCCAAAATTTTATTGGCAACTTTGCAAAACAAAAAACCAAGAGACCAACCCCAGCTTTTTATTTAAACAGCCTCAGCCCCCTTCCTCTATAAGAATGTAAATATGCTAGAAATCTACCTAGACAATGTGAAAAGATACTTCTTAGGTTTTCCTCTCTTCTTTCTTGTTCGGCGGTTTGGTTTTCTTATCATTGAAAGATTGATTTCCTTTTCATTGAAAGAAATGGGAAATATTCTTTTTTAATTTGAATATCATAAAAATAGGGTGAAGTGTTCACATTCTATACAACCAGCACTTTCTCCGAGATACTTGTGTCTTGTTCTCAACTACCCTCTTTAACTTCTTCCAGCTCCAAAACTCCAACATCAAAGAGGGTTGTTGTTGTTGATCCTTTCACAAAGGTCAGAGATGAAAACCAAAAACAGCTCTCACACTCCAAAGTTGGTGTTTTATCCCTGAAAAATTGCAAGTTTCCATGGAACGGGAAAACTCAAGGGTCTTAAACGGACCCTTTTTAAAGAGTCCTAAACAGGAAAACTAAAGGGTCTCTGAAATTTTCTCTCAGGAACACATCACTGGATCTGGGTACTTGAGAGACCGCCTCCTGCCAATTACCTCCTCGCGACCTATCAGATCTCACAGATTGGGCCTCCTCCGAGTTCCATCTGCCAGTCAGTGTTGACTGGCAACTACGCGGAGGAGAGCCTTTTCAGTAGTAGCTCCGACCCTTTGGAACGATCTCCCCGTGGAGATTCGTACCCTCACCACCCTCCAGACCTTCCGCACAGCCCTCAAGATCTGGCTATCCCGTCAGGCCTGGGGTTAAAGATTATAATCCGTCCCCGCCCGAATGATGAATGTTGCTCTATTTTTTTAATTATGTATTGTTCTATACGTCATTGTATGTATCCCCTCCTAAATAAGTTGTAAGCCGCCCTGAGTCCCCTCAGGGAAAAGGGCGGCCTATAAATAAACTTATACTAAATACTACTAAATACTAAATCACGTCAAAATAACATTGTAACCTATTACACAAAATCTCTAGATACAAATCGATTAGGTATATTCAGACTTAAGATTTCATTCTTCAAACGGTAGTGCTAAAGGACGCTCAAACAATGCTGAAAAGACCAATAAAAGTTGGAACAGCTTGAGTCATTAAACCTAAAGATCAACTAGATCCACAGCCATCCAAATCTATAACTTATAACGAAAACCCATGGTTGATGAAAGAATAAGGTGAAACAGCATTGAAAGCATTAGACAATGATAGCATTCTCGTTCAAATACTGCAATCACCATGTGCAGCTGTTACAATGTTTAAAATATTTTGCCAGGAAAGTTAGATGACAACATCATGGCCAACTGACTGGAAAAAAACAAATGTTCATACCAATACCAAAGAAAAGTGATTCAGCTGACTGTGGAAATTATCACACAATCATCTTGATCCCACATGGAAGCAAGATTCTACTACTAGATTCAACACAGTCAGTGGAAACGAAAACCATACCTGTAATAAGAACTGTCTGAAGTGCAAGCAAGCTACGGAAAAGGTGAGAAACAAGATACATTGTTGTTGAAGAGATGACATAGATTCTTGAAAATATAGAACAATACCAGAAGGATATTTGCATGTATTAAAGCCCTTTGACTACATAAGTCATGAAAAGCTCTGGGCCACATTAAAAAGCACGGATATACCAGAATATCTGATCATCTTCATCACAATCTTTGCTTTGATGAATCAGAACAGAACAAGCAGAAACAAAAGAGGATGGTTTAAAATGTGCAAAGGGGGGGATAAAAAGGCTGCATACATTCTTCAGATCAGTTCAACGAATCTGCATAATAATATAATCAAAGAAGTGGGACTGATTGAGGTATGAAACTGCTGGAAGTATTAAAGTATTAAAACGGTTTGAAGATTCATCAATAATCTTTACTATGAACAAAAGATGATCAGAAACGTATTTGAATATACATTTCTAACCAGAATCTTATCAGATTCAAGGAACATGTCTCAAAATATGCCTACACCTTAATTAAGACAACATTCTAATAACTGAGTAAAATCAATAATTTCACCCTTGACGGAATAAATAGAAAGAGTTGACAACTTTAATCTGCTTGGATCAGCAATCAGGGATCATATTACAAGCAACCTGGATCAACAATCAATAATAAAAATACCAGGAGCCAAAAACAACAGTGAATTGTCCTTAGAAAACCAGCTATAAAGGATGTAGATAAGATTTTTAAGTGCCAAGATGTTTCTTTGTGTACAAATAACTGACCTGTTCAAAGCTTGATATTTTCAATAACATATGGATGTGAAAGTTGAACAGTAAATTATCAAGATAGGAAGAAATTTTTTTGTCACTCTGTTCTCTGACTTTTATTACTATAGTTTGCCTATCCTCTACATTTTCAGCTATCAAAGTAGTGTTACCAGCAAGGCGCATGTTATTGACATTCTTTTCTCCAATTTTAAAAATGCAGCTAGTCTTTGACTTAGTTTGTTTGGTAACCTTTTGAATTACAACCCTGAAAAAAGTGACTTATGACCATTTTTCACACTTACTTTCATTGGAGCATCCCGATGGTCATGTGATCAAAATTCAGATGATTGGCAACTGACTGATTTATGATGATGATGATGGCAGTATCCCGGGGTCGTGTGATCAACTTATGTGACCTTCTGACAAACAAAGTCAGTAGGGAAGCCAGATTCACTTAACAACCATGTTACTAACTTAACAACTATGGTGATTCATTTAACAACTGTGGCAAGGCAGATTGTAAAATGAGACAAAACTCACTTAACAAATGTCTCACTTAGCAACAGAAATGTGGGGCTCAATTGTGGTTGTAAGCTGAGGACTAGCTGTACTCTTATCTTCTTAAGGGAAGAGTATTCAGCCTTCTTATACTCCTTGCCAACCAGAGCCAGTCTGTTTTGTCATGTTTATTCTATCTATCTATCTATCTATCTATCTATCTATCTATCTATCTATCTATCTATCCATCCATCCATCCATCCATCCATCCATCCATCCATCCATCCATCCATCCATCGGTGGGATTCAGAATATTTTACTACCAGCTCTATGGGCGTGGCTTTGTGTGCATGGAAGGCGAAAGTTACTGCAAAATCCCCATTCCCTCCCCACCCAGCTCCAGCAATGTTCTCCTGTTCAGGGCAACAAAAGAAGATTGGCTGGGAGACTAGGAGGGCCAGTCTATTTCCAGTTCTCTGAACTAATCTAAATTTCCACTACTGGTTCTCCAGAATTGGTAAGAACTAGCTGAATACCACCTATCATCCATCCATCCATCCATCCATCCATCCATCCACCTATCATCTATCTATCTTTCTATCTTTCTATCTATCTTTCTATCTTTCTATCTATCTTTCTATCTTTCTATCTTTCTATCTTTCTATCTTTCTATCTTTCTATCTTTCTATCTTTCTATCTTTCTATCTTTCTATCTTTCTATCTTTCTATCTTTCTATCTTTCTATCTTTCTATCTTTCTATCTTTCTATCTTTCTATCTTTCTATCTTTCTATCTTTCTATCTTTCTATCTTTCTATCTTTCTATCTTTCTATCTTTCTATCTTTCTATCTATCTATCTTTCTATCTTTCTATCTATTATCTATCTATCTCTATCTGATTTATACCTCACAAACATGGCTTTGGTTGGTGTACAATAAATAGTCAATTTAAATGATTAAAACAACAGTTCAAAGCAAACACAATTACAAATGAAATTAAATTAAAATTCTAAAGAGTGTTCTGTCCACATTGTGGCTGTCTGGCCTATATAGAGGTTCCACATAAGGAGAAGATTCCATAGATTGACATGATTGACACAAGTGCAGGTCTTATCAATAAAACCTTTTTTGTATTCTTTAGTTTTTTAATTATCAAGTATGCATCATCAATGTATTGGGTTCCTTGGCCTTTACCAACTTGAACACCTGGAATTTTCATGAATGTTCCTGCTTGAAGATAGTGAAATACTTTTACCACATCTTCTCATAAATGATGTGAAGGAAAGCAGTTCATTTGTTTTTTCAGAGTTAATAATATTAACACTAACCCTTGCACTGCAAGGTGATCAAACCGGTCAGTCTTAGAGGAGATCAACCCTGACTGCTCTTTAGGCCAGATTCTGAAGATGAAACTCGAATACTTTGGCCACCTAATGAGAAGGAAGGACTCACTAGAGAAGAGCCTAATGCTGGAAAAGATTGAGGGCAAAAGAAGAATGGGACGACAGAGAATGAGGTGGCTGAATGGAGTCATCAAAGCAGTAGGCATGAGCTTAAATGGACTCCAGAGGATGGTTGAGGAGAGGAAGGCTTGGAGGAACATTGTCCATGAGATTGCGTTGTCCATGGGGTCGATCATGACTTTACAACTAACAACAATAACAAATATTAACACTAATGGTCACAGTGAATGTGGTTTCCTGCTACTAAATGGATATCATCTATCTATCTATCTATCTATCTATCTATCTATCTATCTATCTATCTATCTATCTATCTATCTATCTATCTATCATCTATCATCTATCATCTTTCTATATCTATCTATCTATCTATCTATCTATCATCTATCATCTTTCTATCTATCTATCTATCTATCTATCTATCTATCTATCTATCTATCATCTATCTATCTATCATCTTTCTATCTATCTATCTATCTATCTATCTATCTATCTATCTATCTATCTATCATCTATCATCTTTCTATCTATTTATCTATCTATCTATCTATCTATCTATCTATCTATCTATCTATCTATCTATCTATCATCTATCTATCTATCTATCTATCTATCTATCATCTATCTATCTATCTATCTATCTATCTATCTATCTATCTATCTATCTATTTATCTATCTATGATATCTATAATATTTCTTAAATACTTATCTTCCTCAGAGAGGGGCTCTGGATGCTGAACAATATGATAACTAAAATTGACATTAAAATTAGAATTAATTTAAGATTAAAAGTAATATAACATTTCAAAAGGTGAAGAATTCCACGATGGGGGGAGCAGTTATTAATACAGATGGGGGGCAGTTTCTCATGAGGCCAGCTAATCCCAGGTTTGTGTGGGTTTGTGTCCCCCACAGTAGGCTGCACAACCATTTTACTCCTTTGCAGAAGGCCAAGAAATTGGGGGCTTTCCTTACCTCTAAGGGCAGGGTGTTCCACAATGCAAGGCAATGGCAGAGAAGGCCTCTTCCTAGACCCACCAGTCGAAACTCTTTGAGTAATGGGCATACTTTTCCTGCCTGAAAAAGTGGGACAAGCTGATGTAATGGAGGAAAGCCAGTTCCATCGGTATCCTGGTCCTACATCATGTAGGGCTACATTATTAGCCAATATCTCATTTCTGTCAGCACTTCATTTCATTATTCATGATCATGCTCTGACCATCACAAACCTTTTCTTTTTCTGTTGTGTTTAGGTCTTCAGTGGTTGTTAAATGTAATTTTGAAGGGAGGAAAATGAAAGCAGAGCTTTGGGAAAATTAACCCCTTCCTTCCTTCCTTCCACCCTCCCTCTCTCCCTTATTTCCTCCTCCTTGTCTTCTTCCTCCCCTGCCCCCGATTTCTTAAAGAATCTTGGCTTCATGCAATCTTATATTTTATAAGTACTTGCTTTTAAGCCTGACATATACATTTACACAAAGCTACAAATGGTGGAGATAGTGATGTAATGACTTAATTCTTTTCATATAGCGTGCTACTCACAACTGCACTAGTTATTTTTTATGTATGGCAAAGGGATTTTGAGGTCATGTAATGAATAAATTATAATGTAAAACTGTAACTTGCTCTATTACATAGTCGTATAAAAATAAAACAGTTTTGTGAAAGAAAATGCCAGAGGGAGTGGTATCCCATAAAATTTAGTCTATTCCAATAGCAAATAGCATAGACTCCCCTACCAGGTATATTCTGAATTTTAAGATGCTGCTGTATCTCAACTCTTCATACGTTATAAATACCCCTTACTTTTTATAATTCTACTTTGAAATATTCCATAGATTGTACCACCTCAAATTTAAGGCTTGTTGAGAAACTAAAATTCTACTCACTATTTTCTGTTTAGAATATGAAAGGAATGATGCTCTTTAACCTTGGATACTCTTATATGTTCTATTCACAGAAAATAAGAAGTTTAAATAAAGATAGGTCAGACCATGACCAAGACATCACTTTGTACAATATTTGCTTCAAATAACTCATATCCTATTTGATTGTTGCTTGTAGAAGGGGGTAAAAGACAGGTACCTTGGTCTATATACCAAACGAATAACCAATTGGGATCCCCATATCAAAACAATTTACCTTATGTGCAGCCAGAACCAGAAAATAACATTTAACAAAGCACAATACTTATACCAAATGGTTCGGTTGAGATCTGCATATGTAGGACTGATTGGGGTAGATTGTAGGGGTGACACAGAAATATATTTTTATCATATTTTATCTATATCTTAAATTATTGTATTCTATTCCAAGTTCATTTTAGACTGTATTTTATTCCAATTCCATTTTAAATCGCATTTTATCAAATTGTAGTAATAATTTGTTTGCACTTTGATATAGCCTAAGGGCTAATCAATAAAGACTCAATGGCAAGGTCCTCCAAATAACTGATCAGAACAGCAAAAAAAAGCCAGCTATTAACAAAGTAGCTGAAAAGAGACAAATGATGATAACAACCAGAAAGGCAACAGACAGAGAAAAAATTATTTTGTTGATTGGTTTACTTGTGTTTTTATATTTATTTAGAAGTTACTCAGTTTAGAACCATGACCAAATGTAGAGCACCCTTTATTACTAGAGGGATCAATCAGTGGTGGGTTTCAGATCCCGGTGCAACCGGTACGGTTGAAGAACCGAGGTGACGCAGTGGTTAAATGCAGCACCGCAGGCTACTTCAGCTGACTGCAGTTCTGCAGTTCGGCTGTTCAAATCTCACCAGCTCAGGGTTGACTCAGCCTTCCATCCTTCCGAGGTGGGTAAAATGAGGACCCGGATTGTTGTTGGGGACAATATGCTGACTCTGTAAACCGCTTAGAAAGGGCTGAAAGCCCTATGAAGCAGTATATAAGTCTAACTGCTATTGCTATTGCTATTGGGGCTGGGCATCCACCACATGCATGTGTGCAGTACATGCATGCATACTTACCACCCACAATGCTCTGTGATGCTCCAGCTGCTTGGCGGAGCATCACACAGGCACCATATGCTCCGTGCGCAGAAGCCCCGAACAGCTCAACTACAAGTAAGGAGCACAGGCAGGCAGGTGGACCCTCCAGAGCACCATACCAGAATGGTACCTGGTGCTCCCAGCAGGCACCAGTACACCCGTACAAGGGTGTACTGGTCGTATCTCACCACTGGATCAATCATACTATTCCAAGCCATTAAATTTTCTTAAAGTGAGCAGATCCAGAGGAATGCAATGTCAAAGGAGGAGGCGGTGATTAAAAAGACGTGCTTTCACAGTCCTTGTTGATGGCTATTTGTGAGCAAAGCCACAGAGAATCATTCTACTTGTTCTTACTGGGCAGACAAATATTACTGAGTAAAGGGATCCCTGCAGATATCCAGGCCATGAATCATAAAGGGTTTTAAAGTGTGTCAACCAGCATCTTGGATTGTAGTTGGAAATCAGCTGATAACTAGAGCAGATCTTGAAGCTGCAGTTTTATATGAGCATATAGCAGTAGACTTATATACCGCTTCATAGGCCTTTCAGGCCTCTCTAAGCAGTTTACAGAGAGTCAGCATATTGCCCCCAACAATCTGGGTCCTCATTTTACCCACCTCGGAAGGATGGAAGGCTGAGTCAACCCTGAGCCAGTGAGATTTGAACCGCTGACCTGCTGATCTAGCAGTAGCCTGCAGTGCTGCATTTAACCACTGCGCCACCTTGGCTCTATTGAGGCATGCCTGTCAACCTGCTGGATTTTGAACTAGCTCTAGCTTCCAAATGTTCTTCAAAGGCAATCTCAGGTAGAATATGTTGCAAAAGCCCAAATGGGAGGGCACGTAGGCGTGAGTGACTAGGAGTAAAACCTTATACTTAAGGAGTCATAATTTCATACAAAGGTTCTCTTGGAGCTGTACAAAAGCTGCCCCCATCTCCTCCTTGAATATGAAATGTGGATACAGGAAGATCCCCAAGTTGCAAGCCAATGCTGTGTAAGGAACTGCAACCATATCCAGAATGAAATTGAAACCTTTCTGGAGTCAATTGGCTGACAAACGCAGAGTCAGTCCATTTTGCAAAGAATAGGATTCAACATGTTCTTCCCCATCCAAACCTGAATAGCCTCCAATCACCTGTGCATTGGACTGCCCATTTAGAAAAGAAAAGGACCTCTGACAAATGGTCTCCGTCATCCATAGTCCTTAGATAATGTGTTGAAAAGAAATTGTGATGGATGGTCTCAAGGGTTGCTGAGAAATGAAGCAATCCTGTGAGGTCTTGTCAGAGATCATTCACAAGTACACCCAAAACCATTTCCATATTATGTCTGAAGATGAGACTTGAATGATTTAGATAATCTACTTCTCTGACCATTGGCAGCTGCAGACCCACAATTTGGTTGTAAAAGAATTGTTCAGAATGCTACCTAGATATCCTCCCATCACACCCTGAAGTAAAAATTCTCAACATTAATAGGAGAACATGATTTCAGTTAAGGTTTGTCCTTTAAGGCATTTTAAATTAATTCATAAACAAGCTAACTCATTAGGACAGAGAAAGTTTTCTCTTCAATTGTATGGAAGGTTATTCTGATTTTGTCCATTCTCAAACATTGAAAAAAAATCTTTGGTCACTGATTCTCAAGCCAAAAGAAACAACCTGAAATCATGCAATGGCCAACTCAACTACATCCTCTTGTTCTACAAATCCTATGGTGATACAGAGAGAAAAAACTGCATATTTTACCAGTGGTGGGATTCAAATAATTTAACAACCGGTTCTCTGCCCTAATGACCACTGGGTAGGTGGGCCTCAGTGGTCATGTGACTGGTTAGGTGTGGCCAACTCAACATCACTCACATCGATGGGTGCTTCACCTTAGCTGTCTAATAAAGGTTAATAGGAGAGGCAGTTTTTGTAAGCAGGGCAATAAAGATTAGGCTAGAAACAGAATCTTTCCTTCCTGCCTTCCTTACAGGATTAGCCCTGTGAAGTGGAAAAAAACAAAAGGAGATTTCTTCCAACAACTGGTTCTCTGAACTGCTTAGAAAGTTAAGAACCGGTTCTCCCTAATAGGTGCGAACAGGCTGAATCCCACCACTGATGTGTACACAGAATAATGAAGAGAAGAACTGCAGTCTTGCAGAAACAGCTCTTTGTTGGCAGAAAGATTATCTGAACAATAAATCCAGTTGTTAGAACATCTGGAAAAAACTTCAGAGTTCTCAGTTCTTCCAGAGAGAATTTTTTCCTCAGATTTCTGGCATATCTTTTCAAGACTATCCACAAGATACCAGAGATATGATTGATTAGGGGGCACCTAGACATCAGAAAGTTATTAATCTCAAGACTAGCTTTAAGAAATAGTCATACAGTCCATGGATCCCTGGATTCCAACATAAGATGAGAATCCTGAAAAGAAACTTAACATAAAGGTAAAGTGCATATTGCTAGTTGTTCCTGACTCTAGGGGGTGATGCTCATCTCCATTTCAAAGCCAAAGAGCCAGTGCTGTCCAAAGACGTCTCCATGGTCATGTGGCCAGCATGGCTAAATGCCGAAGGTGCACAGAACACTTTTACCTTCCCACCAAAGGTGGTTCTTATTTTTTCTACTTGCATTTTTACATGCTTTCGAAGCGCTAGGTTGGCAGAAACTGGGACAAGTAATGGGAGCTCACTCCATTATACAGCACTAGGGATTTGAATGGCCGAACTGCCAACCATTCTGATCAACAAGCTCAGTGTCTTAGCCACTGAGCCACCGCATCCCTTTTTAAAACTTAACATGGGACTGGCCAAAGGTTGTTTTTTTGCCATTTAAATATTTGGTTTGGAATTTTTAAAAAAGTCAAACTTTTGAGGACTTTAAATAAAATTGAAAGATTAGA